>NW_007736899.1:25943-27871 GCF_000696425.1 Galeopterus variegatus
TTTCTTCTTCTCTAGCAGCTTTTAGTATTTTGTGTTTATCTTTACACAGTGACATTTCAGTATGGATAATTTTCCTGTTAAGGCCTTCAGTTGTGGAAAATATTTTTCTTGTGGTTTTGGTAACTCTTTCTCCTTTGCTTATTTTTTTCTGAAACTCCTGTTATCTAGATTAGCAATCCTGAAGACTCAACACCTATGTCTCATCTTATGCTTTTCTATGTTTCAGGTGTAGATCCTGGAAGTTGTTTTTTTTTTTAATGCAAGTTTAAAAGATAATATCTTCAAACTAGCTTTCTTTGGGGGGATATTTTAGGTGGAAAATAAAAGAACTTTTGAGGATCAAATGTTTTATTTAGTTCATTTTAGGCATGTCTAATTTGAAACATAACTGGGTTTGTCTTTGCTTGATAAAATTCTATTTCCTCTTCCTCACTGATTTACACTTTTAAAGAGATATTTTAAAATTATATTCTATAGTAAAGGCTATATTTATACAGTGTATAACTAGTGTATTAGTATTTTCTCCTTGGGAGGATACCAAAGATACTGAAGTCACCCTTCTGTCTTCTCTATTAGTGCTTATAAACATAATCATACCCTTCAAATAAGATTTTAGTCGTTAGCTATATTTACCAATATTTTGCATAGTTTTTGCTCACTATTTGTTCTGCATTTCATTCCTTTCTTTCTTCTTATTGTTGGCAATTATTTAATTGAGTTTACCTTTCGCAAATCCTTATTGAGAGAAAGAGCTTAGTTCTTCTATGTCTGAAAATGTCTGTTGTGCCCTTACTCTAGGTAGTAATCTAGCTGGGTTAAAAATTCTATTATTTTATATTTCACTCAGAATTTTGAGGATTTTAGTCTATTTTCTCCTGGAATTTATTTAGGTTGACGAGAAGTCCTTTGTCAATCTATGGGATAGATGAAGCAGAATATGTCTAAAAGAATGACATGTAAATGAATTAGGCTAAGATAATCTACAGACTATCATAAATAAAATTAAGCCTATATTTTTTCTTGATATGAATTTAATTTTATTAATTCTATTCAGGTCCTGATTAAAAATTTTCTAGACATGAAGAAAAACACAAGGCTTCAGACTGAAAGTGCATAACCTTTTTTTTTTTAAAGAGAATTTATTTTTTAGAGCAGTTTTAGGTTCACATCAAGATCGAGTGGAAGGTACAGAGATTCCCCATTTACTCCTTCCTCCTACATGCTTATTCTCCATTGTTAATATCTCCCAACAGAGAGATATATTTGTTACAATTGATGATCCTGCATTGACATGTCATTATCACCCCAAGTCCATTGTTTACATTAGGGATTACTCTAGGTGGTGTACATTCTGAGGTTTTGCCAAACCATCTTCCAAAGTGGCTGTACCATTTTGTACATTTTGGCCATTCTAATAGGTATGTAGTGGTATCTCATTGTTGTTTTAATTTCCATTTCCTGATGACATATGATGTGAAATATCTTTTCATATGCTTATTTGCCCTCTGTCTATCTTCTCTGGTAAAGTGTCTGTTAAGGTCTTTGGTCTATTTTTTAATCAGGTTTCTTTTTTTAATTTTTGATTTTTAAGTTTTTTTGTATGTTTTGGATAATAGTCCTTTATCAGATGTATATTTTGCAAACATTTTCTCCCAGCCTGTGGCTTGTCTTTTTATTCTCTTGACAGTGTCTTTCACAGAGCAGAGTTTTTAAATTTTAATGAAGTTCAGCTTATCAGTTCTTTCTTTCATAGATCTAAAAAGCCATCACCAAACCCAAGGTCACTTAGATTTTCTCTTATCTTCTAGAAGTTTTATAGTTTTGCATTTTACTTTTAGATCTGTGATCCATTTTGAGTTAATTATTATTTTTTTTCCTTTTTGTCTTTTTTACTGGCCGGTAACGGGATCACAACCCTCGGTGTTGCG
>NW_007736899.1:28289-29080 GCF_000696425.1 Galeopterus variegatus
TCTTTCTTTCATAGATCTAAAAAGCCATCACCAAACCCAAGGTCACTTAGATTTTCTCTTACCTTCTAGAAGTTTTATAGTTTTGCATTTTACTTTTAGATCTGTGATCCATTTTGAGTTAATTATTTTTTTTTTCCTTTTTGTCTTTTTTACTGGCCGGTAACGGGATCACAACCCTCGGTGTTGCGCCTGTACCGGGGACCAGCAACGGGATCGCAACCCTCAGTGTTGCGCCTGCGCCGCACTCAGCCAGTGAGCAGGAACCGGTCACCACATGGGATCCGAACCCTTGGCGGGAGCGCCGCCACACTCCCAAGTGGCGCACTCTCCAGTGCGCCACCAGGCCGGCCCTGAGTTAATTTTTTTTAAACTATATTTATGTGGGTCTATTTCTGGGATCTCTATTCTGTTCCATTGATCTATTTGTCTGTTCTTTCACCAATGCATGTCTTGATTACTGTAGCTTCATGGCAAGTCTTGAAGTTAGATAATGTCTGCCCTCCAACTTTGTTCTTCTTATCTTATTTTTGAGTATTATGTCTATTTTTATCTCCTGGAACTTCTGTTAGATGTATGTAGAGGCTTCTTGAATGTTCCCATATCTCTTTCACCTAGTTTCTGTATTATCTCTGATTATTCTTTGGATACATTTATCAGGATTAATTCTCTGTTCAACTGGAGTTTATCCCATATGTGTGTGACTTTGAAATAGACTCAGAAAATACCAAGGTCTTTTTAGCTCCCACCAATAAGTGAGAACATGTGGTATTTCTTTTTCTCTGCCTGACTCG
>NW_007736899.1:29975-31209 GCF_000696425.1 Galeopterus variegatus
ATCCCCAAATTTAAGTTGAATTATACCAGTAATAAATTGATAAAACCAGCATTTATCTTAAATAATATATTTTTTTGTCCCACAGTTGTCCAAAGTCTTACAGTTTAAAACCTAGGTAGAATATGTCTAAGCATTGGTCTTTAAATTTTACTCAGAATTTAGGGAACACTTTTAATCCAATATGAAGGTTTTCATGTGAGGAAAGTTTTATTCATTTACTTATTTTGGTATTGCTCTTATTGTTTTATTATTCCTGAATACCTGTAATCATAGAAATGGGGAACAGGCAATGGACATCTAAGTTGTCACCTCACCTTGACATTCACTTTGACTCATTTCCTCTGTATCCAGGGAGAACTCATCAAGGGAGCCTTCATATCACTGCATCTATTATCTACAGTGTGAATGCTATTCTTTTCTCCTTCTAATACAGAAATTATTCTACTGCATCTTAAGTTGTTTTTTTCAATTTTTTTTTCTCATCTCACCTATTGTATTTCTTGTAACTACTTGTTCGTATTCCTTAGGGACCGCATTTTCATACATCTTAGGCAGAATGACAGGCATTTTTCCTAAAATAATTTTCTAAGTTTTGTAGAAAGTAATTTTTAGGAAGTTTAGTCCTCTTGAGTTTATAACGATATGTCTTTTTTGCAGTATGGTTAGAGAAAACCAATATGAGACCTTCTTGACTAAAGATGCATTCAAATATGTTGGAAGATCAGATCTCCATCTGAAAAACAAGCAATCTTGCATAGCTCTCTACCTAAGTATTAGTGTTTTAGGATTTTGTCTTTATCTCAGTTCAGTAGTGATAGAAATATCTTATTCTACCCTCACTACATGGTTCTGGGAATTTTTATATTCAGAAGAATATCACCTTTATCAGAACACTGTGAGCAAGAGAGATGAAAAACCCAGCTGTGGAAAATGCTGGAATTATAGTTTTGTAATTGGGTTCCAACACTTCCATTTTATGTACTATTATTTTCTTGGAGTTACAGTTTTTAAATATTATAGAAAGATGTACTGATGGCCAAGAGGGACACAGTATTCTACTTGCAGGTAATGCTTTTTGAGGCAAAGATCTGGCTGCTTAATAATCTTATTATATAAACTCTTTATTGGTAATCTAGGGGCAGACGGTGAAGAGGGAGGGTTGGAGCATATATCTACTTCCTTGCTCATAGATTCTGTTTCTGAGTAGACTTGTGCCTTTACAGACCTTTTTTTT
>NW_007736899.1:31323-31965 GCF_000696425.1 Galeopterus variegatus
TTTTTTTTAATTGGGAAGTTGAGAAGAACTGCCTCAGGGACAGCCAGAGATCATCACGAGTTCCTTTTTACTGCTGTAAAAACCTGCTTGTTCTTTATTCTTCTCCCTCACCCCTATAGAACTTTCCCATCTTTGCTCAAATTAATCTCTCTAAAGCACCGTTCTGATCACTTCTCTTTCCAAAGACTGCAGTGATTATATTTCTGTAGGCAATGCATAAACTTCTTATCCTTATATTCAATGTCTTGTGTAACAGGAAGGGTAGGCTAAGGAAATCTTTCCATAGTACTTTTATACTGGAACTTACGTTCTGGTCCAGTTTGCCTACAACTCACTTAGAGGTGTTAGGTGTTTTTATAGTACTAATACCATTTGATCCATTCAAAATGCCTTCTGATTTCTCTGCCTCATAAATTCTTGTCCATTCTTCAACACCCATTCAGCAATTATCCTTACCATAACATATTATCTAAGCTTCATACAGCTAGATGTTGGAGCCCTTGTGGGTCTTCACATGGCTTGTATTGTATTTACACCATGAGTTAACATTTGGGCAGGGATTAAATCTTCAATTTTATCCATTGTCTGCATTATATCTAGTTAGCAGTGTCTTATGTCATATAGAGTTTCATAAATGCTATT
>NW_007736899.1:32491-34867 GCF_000696425.1 Galeopterus variegatus
TTGTCTGCATTATATCTAGTTAGCAGTGTCTTATGTCATATAGAGTTTCATAAATGCTATTTGGTACTTTTGTTCTTTGGCTCCAACTGTACATTGGATAACTCTAGAGTCTTTACTTGTGGTTGTAACTACATAGCTCAAAGGTCTGCATTCTGTAACTAAAGTGTTTTCTTTCCTTTTAAATGGATTGCCCATCCAGAAATATACAGAAATTAATTTGCTCCTCTTCTATGGGTATGTGAAGTACATTATTCAAATATTTTTTCAGCAAGTGTAAAACTTCCTAATCCTGTAGAACATTGGAAGGACTCAAAAGTGAGAATCAATAGCTCTGAGTCTCTGTGTAAATGGCCAATGCCTGTCTGAATCTACAGCTAAAAAACAGATAAAATTGCCTCAATATGCACAAGTGTGACCAAAAAGAACAAATATATTCAACAGGTTGCTTATAAGATTGAGATCCTAATGTTCTTAGTGAGCAAGAGAAAGCAAATGACACAGTTAACCCTCAAAATTAAATAGCATTCTGTATTTGCTATCAAATACTTCAAGTAAATTTATGACTTTGTAAAAAATTTAGAACTTGCTGGATTAGAGATAATAGCTTATCTGATTCAATCCCATAAAATTGGCCCCCAAATATTTCACAGAGATAGTCATTGTTTACTTGTAGCAATAACAGAAAGTTGTTTTGCCAAGCAAAATAAACAGTGAATTAAGTTTAAGAAGATCACCCTGGCTTCAATGTGGAGATGTGGAGGATGGTCTGGGAAGAACAGAGAGTAGTTGCCAGCAGACTGGTCCAGATGATCAGAGCCTGATCTAAATCAAGACAATGAGAATGGAGGTTAAAGAACGGATTTAAAAGATAAAATAGCTTAAAACAATGATTTACTTCTCTGTCTCACATACTTATTAGCCATTTTTAAAGGCGATTGTCTGCAAGATGTTTTGTTTAGGAAATTAAGGTGATATCAATTAAAAGAAGAACCACAAGAAAAGCAGGCTGCTTTCCTGGTTTCTTTATGCAGAAGCACCATGAGATGCCCTTTCCCCCATTTGAGACTGTCAGAGAATCACTGGAAGGATGAGGCAAACAAAGAGAAGAAAGACTGGGAGCTTTATATTAGGTGGGTTTGGGATAGGGAATCAGAGCAATTTAGGTCTGAGAGCTTAGGTGTTATCTGAATCTTAGTATAGTATACATCTTTAAAGGGACACAAAAATTAACTGCAGTGTATATTGATAAATTAAAAAATAAAAAGAAATAAAAATTTTATTGTATTTGACAAATTATAATTATATATATTTATGGGGTGTAAGGTGATGTTATGCTATATGTATACAATGGGCAATGATTAAATTAAGCTGATGAACATATCCATCACCTTGAATACTTCATTTTTTTGTGATATGAACGTTTGAAATTACTCTCGATAATTTTGAAATATACAGTACCTTGTTATTAACTATAGTCACCATGCTGTGCAATAGAACTTACTTCTTCTATTTAACTGAAACTTTGTACATTTTTACCAACATCTCATTTTCCCCAACCCTCCCCCTCTGGTAACCACCATTCTACTCTCTGCTTCTAAAAGTTTGATTGTTTTAAATTCCATATATAACTAAGATGATGTGATATCTACCCTTCTGTGCTTGGCTTATTTCACTTAGTATAATGTCTTCAAGGTTCATCCTGGAAGTTATCACAAGTGACAGAATTTCCTTCTTTTTAAAGGTTGAATAGTTTTCCATTGTATATATATATATACCACATTTTCTTTATCTATGGAAGTTATCACAAGTGACAGAATTTCCTTCTTTTTAAAGGTTGAATAGTTTTCCATTGTATGTATATACCACATTTTCTTTATCTAGTCATCTATTGACAGACACTTAGATTGAGTCCATATTTTGGCTATTGTGAGCCATGCCACCATGAACATGGCAGTGTAGATATCTCTGCAGTATTCTGATTTCAAATCCTTTGGATATATATCCAAAAGTGGGATTGCTGGGTCATATGGTAATTCTACTTTTAGTTTTTTGTGGAAACTCTATATTGCTTTCCATAATGGCTGTATTAATTTACATTCCCCCCAAAGGTGTATGAGGGCTCCCTTTTCTCCATATCCTCACCAACACTTATCATCTTTCATCTTTTTGATGATAGCCATTTTGACAAGTGTGAGGTGATATCTCATTGTAGTATTAATTTATATTTCCCTAGTGATTAGTGAAGCCAAGCATTTTTTCATATATCTGTTGGCAATTTGTATGTCTTCTTTGAGAAATGTCTGTTCAGGTTCTTGGGCTATGTTTAAATTTGGTTATTTGTTTTCTTGCTATTGAATTGTTTGAGTTGCATATATA
>NW_007736899.1:35500-36090 GCF_000696425.1 Galeopterus variegatus
AGCTTTTGGAGTCAAATCCAAAAAATCTTTGCCAAAACTGATGTTAAGAAGCTTTTTCCCTATGTTATCTTCTCATAGTTTAAGTCTTAATTCACTATGAATTGATTTTTGTATATTGCGTAAAATAAGGGTCCACTTTCATTGTTCTGCATGTAGATATACAGTTTTTCCAACATCACTTATTGAAGAAACTGTCCTTTTCCCATCGTCTGCTCTTGGTAACCTTGTCAAAAATCAATTGACTGTAAATTTGCAGGTTTTTCTCTGGGTTCTCTACTCTTTTCCATTGGTTGATGTGTCTACTTTCATGCCAGTGCCATGCTGTTTTAATTACTATGGCTTTGTAATAGAGTGTGAAATCAGGCAGTGTGATGCCTTTCCTGTTTTGTTCTTTTTGCTCAAGATTATCTTGGCTGTTCAGGATCTTTTGTAGGTCCATACAAATTTTAGGATTGTATTTTCCATATTTTTGAAAAATATCATCGGCATTTTTATAGGAATTACAATGAATCTGTAGATTTCTTTGGGTAGTATAGACATTTTAAGAATATTAATTTTCTAACACATGAACATGGAATATCTATTTATTT
>NW_007736899.1:36266-43591 GCF_000696425.1 Galeopterus variegatus
CCCTAATTTCTTTTTCAAATAGTTCATATTAGTGTATAGAAGCAGCACGGATTTTTGTGTTGATTTTATATCCTGCAACTTTAATGAAGTTCTAAAAGTGTTCCGATGGAGTATTTAGGGTTTTCTATATAAGATCATATTATCACTAAACAGACAATTTCACTTTTTCCTTTTTGATTTGGATGTCCTTTATTTCTTTCTCCTGCCTAAAAGCTTTCAACTTTTCACCATTAAGTATAATGTTACCTGTGGTCAGTATAGTATACATCTTGTTTATAACAGAATTACTACCCCTAGATTTAGAACAAATTAACTTTGNATAGTATACATCTTGTTTATAACAGAATTACTACCCCTAGATTTAGAACAAATTAACTTTGTGAACAAAGCAGTTACATAATTTTTCTAGAAAGGAATGATTGTGAAAACCAAGATCACTGTTAGTTTGAAAGCATATTGATAAACTGTGAAAATGGTAAAATTAAATACACACTCTAAATTGTATAGAGTCTTTGGCAAAATGTGCAGAAAACATCAGTGCAGGCTTGTTAGTGATTTCAGAGGAATCATTATTCTGCAAATACAAGATTAATTTAGAAAAGGGTGAATTTGGAAAGATACCTCTAAGTCCCTTTTCTTCCTTAAAAAATTTAGCATAAGTTGGATGAATAGTAAAAGACATGGCCAGTCTTCAGGAAGGGAATCACCAGCCTTGGCTTTGAATAAGCACCTCTGCAGTTTCAAACCTGACTTTATCTTCAGAGACCCAGGTCCAGATATTGGGTCAATCAGCAGGGAAGGCTATTCTGTGTGTTGGAAAAATCATGAGGTGCCTTCAAAGCAGACTATTCTCAGAGAGTTTTACTAAGCCCGAGGAAATAACCCTTTACCTGTAGCCAACAGAGGATGCTGACCTCAAATACTAAATATTTAAGGGTGATCATCAATAACTTCCACTTTTCCACATCCTTTTATGAGCACTTATTCAGTTTCTCAGTGTCATAAAACAGAAGAAAACTTCAGAATTTTGACTTAATTTTAAGCACTAATCTTAAGCATTTAGTCAGTCTTAAAAACATTTACACATNCAGAGATGATGAGAAAGCAACTGAGAAAATTACAATTTCCAAGACACTCACTAGTGCTCTGGTGACCAGGGCAGATGAAGATTTTACTCAAAACCATGTGAGCCCTGTCAGCACACAGAGGGATTCAGGAAGGGCTGACAGAAAAGAATAAGAACGGGCTTCTGAAAAGATGTGGGCAGGGGGAGGCAAAGCAGACCTCCTTGGTTTGTTAATTGCTGGGGGAAAGATAAAACAATGTAAAATATGGAGTAAACAGAAAATTCTTCAGAATTCAAAGAGTTAAAAATCATTTGGTGAAAGTTTTGAGACCAAGAGTCCAGGCAGACCAGCTGTCTTGGCCCTTTCAAGGGCACATTCAGGCTTGGGGGCCCCAGGGTTACTTTTGTAAGAATAGGTGGGCCCTTTAGAGGATAAGCAACAAAGGGCAGAAGAGATTGGATGATCAGTGGAACTGAATAATGAATCAGAATTTTCTGTAACTTAAGCCACTTTATAAATGTGTTAGTTGGGTCCTTTGGACAGTAGAGGCAGAGAAGAAGTCAGGAGTAGAAAAGAGATATTGAGCAACAATACCCATGAAAGGAAAAGGAAGGGGAAGGGACTGGGCAGAGGGAGCCACACTCCTCATGTCTGGTTAGAGTCATTCCTGAAGGGAAATACGAGTAGCACAGCCACAGTTCATTCTATGCCATAGACTCACGTCTCCATACCTGTTTGAAGAGCAGCTTCTCTAAGGTTCCAGTGAGCCACTCACACTGAGGGAAAACTAAGAAGGAAGGTGGTGGGACATATTACAGCTCCTATTGCTGCAATTGGTCTCAGGACTGTAACTTGTACTCATTGTTTCCCTCCTGATCTTCTGCCAACCATCCTAAATTCTCTTCACCTTTAGCTATCATCTCTGCTGGGCTTGGTGGGTTATCTGCTGTTGTGACCAAACTTTCATTCCTGAGAGGCCCGAGCCCCGGTAACCATACTATTCTCAGGCTAGGGTTGCTGCATTTATCCATTCACTGTCACAATTAGGCAGGAGTTATGGACTGAATGTTTGTATCTTTGCTCCCCTGGCTCCCCAGTTAATATGTTGAAGCCCTAACTCTCAATGTTATGGTATTTGGAGGTGGGGCCTTTGGGAGGTAATTAGGTTTAGATGAGGTCAAAAGGGTGGGACCCTCATAAAAGGATTATTGCCGTTATAAGAGACTCCATAGAGCTTTCTTCCTCTCTGCCACGCAAGGACACAGCAAGAAGGTGGCCATCTGCAAGCCAGGAAGAGAGCCCTCAACAGGTATCGAATCTGCCAGCGCCATGATCTTAGACTTCCCAAACTCCAGAATAGTGAGCAAGAAATATCTGTTGTTTATGCTACCCAGTCTGTGGATGGCTTAAACAAGCTAAGTCAGCAAGGCAATACCAAGAGGTGCCCAAGTGGATCACCTGAGTTCCATACATATTCCTCTCTGACTTTTATTCCTCACTGTTGCTTTTATTGACTAAAAGCACCATACCTCATTCTGCTGGTCAGAATCAATTACTACTACCAAGATGTTGACTCATCTTCTTACATGCTCATTCATGGGAATGAAAAGCCAAAGTGATCACCTGTCGGCTGTATATTTTAGTGCAATGGGATGCTGGCTGTGCTCCCTAGCAAGAGTGCACCATTTTTGGTGAACAGAAACTCTAACCCTGATGAGCTGAGAATTATTGGGATAAAGCATGAACTACTCCCTGCCTCTTCCATGGACCATTGGAATCACTATAAATTGGGACATTCCTGCTTTCATCTTTTTGTTCCAGGGCTAATATATATTTCCTATTGGGGACACATGCCAAAAAGAGGCATTGCATCCTCAGAGTATTTCCTCTGAGCTGGTGCTTCAGCTGCACCTTCAGCGGACCTGATGGAGTTTGGATGAATTGTCCCCTCAGAACTCATGTGGAAATCTGATCCCCAATGTGGCAGTGTTGGGAGCTGTTTGGGTCATAGGGGTGGATCCCTCATGAATGGTTTAATGCTCTTCCTGGAAGGTGAGGGTAGTGAGTGAGTTCTTACTTTATTAGTTTCTGTGAGAGCTGGTTGTTTAAAAGACCCTGGCACCTTGCCTCTCTCTCTCTCTCTCTCTCTCTCTCTCTTGCTCCCTCTCACCATGTGATCTGCTCAAACCCGCTGTCCATCTTCTGCTTTCTGCTATGAGTAGAAGCAGACTGAGGCCCGCACCAGATGCAGCTGTCCTAGAATTGTGAGCCAAATAAACCTCTGTTCTTTATAAATTACCCAGTCTCAGGTACTCTGTTATAGCAGCACAAAACAGACTAATACAAGACCAATCCAATATTTTATCAGGCCAGTGAATTTGGGATGGTGCAGGATGTGATATGATCAGTGGGTTCTATGGACATGGGCCCATTCCCACACTTCTTTTGCTATGAAGTATGCCCTTTGGCCAGATCCTATGTTGTGTGGGATTCTATGTCTATGGAGGTACTCTACAAATTCCTGGAGACTGGGGCTGGCTGAGACTGTGGGCTGGAATAGCAAATCTACCTGGAATAAGTGTCTATTCATGTGAGAAAAAATCAATAGGCTTTCCAGGATAGCAGTGGCCCACTTTAGTCAACCTGTTACCAAGTGGTCAATTGGTCTCCTCAAGGAATAGTGCCATATTGGTGATGCATCTTTGTTTTCTTTTACTGACAGATTAGACATCAGAGATGGCAGAGGCAAGATTAGCCTTGGTAAATGAACATCTGTGCTAATGGGTCCAGGCATAACTTTTTACTCTGCCACTATGGTCTCTTCATTCATGTTCCTATCATGCCAGCATTGGGTGGCTGCTAACAAAAGATAAATAATATGAACTGGCTGAGTTATTTTGTCTGTATAATTGTTTAGTGCCTCTTCCAAGGTAAATGCATTCTGGTGGAAATAAATGTGTTACATGAAATTTTACACTTTGTACTCATTCCATTATGTCCATCTACATATGCCTCTGTCCTAGACTTTTTTTTCTTTGATTTTCTAATCTTCTTCCTCAATATATTCTAACACAAGGTTACCTTTACCTGTTACCTGTATGGAACAGTTTGTGTGGAAGGTTACCTGTACCTTCCACACAAAATAGATGCCAGGTGTACTTTCCAAAGCATTGCTCATTGGGAGGATTTTTAATCTCCCCTGTCTTTCTAAGCTATCCCGGAGTGAGACAGCTGTTTGTTTTTGGCTTTCACCCATATACTGAACAAACACATCCATAAATCAAATTCAAAAATTTCCCTCCTTCTTAAGCTTGTCATACAGAATGCCCTTGAAACCATCAGTTTGAGCTGCAAGAGGGGAGCTGGTGCAATGGTGGGGGTGTCAAGGGGGTGCTTGTGCCTGCCCTTGATCCTGCTTATGTTCAGTCCTGAATCTATCATTTCTACATTGCTATGTATTACTTCTGAGCTTAGCAGGTTTTATGACTTGAGTGTCCTCTCAGGATCCAGCTGATTATAGGCACTTCTGGATGCATGGGCACTTGGTGTCCCATGGTCAAGTGCTCCTTTTATACCAAAGCCCAGGAACACACCAACAGATGTTTGTCAAAAAGCAGTAATTCTTTGCTGCAGATGGCTTATGCTTGCTATAGGAACCCCATGTTTCTGTTGTGAGTGTATATGGTTGTGTTGTCTGTGTGAATGTAAACCGTGTCTGACCCTTTTTCTTGTTAAGGATAGAAAATAATCCATTTCCAAATTGACAGCTGAATATCATGTAACTGCTCTAGCAATGACAACATGGCTTGCATAGAAATTATTGGGGCTACCACTTGGTTGAACTTTCAGTAATCTATAGTCATTTACTAGGATCCATCTGTGTCTACAGTGGATATACTGGAGAATATCATATAACGGAGATATAATAGGAATCCTTAGCCTTGCATCCTTTACATCTTTAATTCTGACACTAGTCTATGCCACCCACTCGTAAAATGTAATGTTATTCTTGATTTACTATCTTGGCCAGGGTGTGTGTGGGGGGGTGGGGGATGGGGGGGAAGTGGGCTGGTTTCAGAACTTCCAGTTGGCCTGTGAGGGAACAGCTATCATAGNTATAGTCATTTACTAGGATCCATCTGTGTCTACAGTGGATATACTGGAGAATATCATATAATGGAGATATAATAGGAATCCTTAGCCTTGCATCCTTTACATCTTTAATTCTGACACTAGTCTATGCCACCCACTCATAAAATGTAATATTATTCTTGATTTACTATCTTGCCCAGGGTGTGTGTGTGGGGGGGTGGGGATGGGGGGGGAAGTGGGCTGGTTTCAGAACTTCCAGTTGGCCTGTGAGGGAACAGCTATCATAGTGTGAAAGACCAAAGACAATGTGAGGGTTTCTTCAACTGCCAAGTGTATCAATTTCAGTTATACAGTAAGTAACTGGGGATATGATCTCCAGTGTGCCCATGGATCTGGGAGATTCACCATAAGCTGAACTTTTGCCAGGACTCCACTTATTACTTATCCCCTTTCCCCCCATTCTAACTGGGGACCATGACAATGCTTCAGGTATCTGGTTATCAAAGACATTTTGAGGGCCATACAACACAGGGTCTGAGTTGTTGGAATATACTTTCCCCAGTGTGCAGTTACCTGTGTAAATAGCATTGGTCTCTGTGGGAGAAGACCAGGGAAAACATTTTAGTATATACTTGCTGTGATGATTCAGAGGTCTTTTTTCTGGTGATCTGACCACCACATTAATCATTAGGTTATGGGTTTGGTCTGAAAACTGGCTTAAATCTAGGAACTGGGAAAGGGACTTTAAATTTTTATTGGGACAATCATTCTTAGTTTCCTATTCATCCATTTTTTCTTTCTTTGATAATATATTTTTCATACACACATATTTTTACTCTCACTGACTCCCATCCATTTTTCCTCTAGGGAACCACATTCCATCAACTATCTCCACAGCTTTGTAGGTCAAGCCCCCTTGGCTGTCACTGTGAGATTGCTTATTGTTGTGATAATTGAAATACCTTGATTTCTGGAAGTTAAGTGTGCTGCCAATTAATCTTTATTGCTTTGGGGCCCCTTCTCCTCCACTGCTATCAATAAGCCAAGCTCTGTGACAATGCCTCCTTTTGTCATCCTTTGCTGAACTTCTAAGTGATATCTCCTTACTAGCACATTTCTGATGGCCTTGCTTAATAGTATATGCCCTTTTAGCTTCTCACGCAACATATTTTTTTTCTTATGGGTCTTTTGGTCTCCTATAATATGTTTACATAGCAATGTTTACTTTCCTGAGCTGTGTACTTATTTTTTAAAATTTTGTTTATTTTTTATTGTAGCAAGAACATGTAACATGAGATCTATCATCAACAAATTTTTAAGTCCATAGCACAGTATTGTTAACTGTAGGCAAAATCCTGCATACCATAAGCCTTCTACTTCTTTCCTCCGCAAGCTGCATGAAAACTCAGGCACCACGACTTCACTCAGCATGGATCGTCACTTTCTTGAGATGTCTATGGGTTATTTTAGCAGTGATTTACACCATCTTTTAGTGTTCTTGTTAAGGTATAAATTTCATATCCTCAAGGAGTGCTCCCTGAGCACTTCTTCTTTATGTGGGCTTATGTCCCAGACCCTTTGATAAAGCGTTCTCAAAATCCAGGCCTACTTTTACTTCCTTGGCTCCTGTCAGTATATTTTGGCCAATTCTTGCAGCTTCTTTGGATATCATTCCTCTTCTCCTTTATCCAGCCCTACACATCTCCAACTGTGTTAACTTACCCCAAGTTATTGATCTGGCAGCTAGGAAAGGTGGCAGTAGATCCTGAGAGGGCCATCTCTTGCTTTCTTACTAATAGAAGAGTCTGAAGTGTCTTCCTACATGAAGGGATTACTAGCTCTTAACAGAGAGGAGATACCTCTGCAAATTCTAAGGGTTCAGAGAAGTCTGGTGAGTCAAAATCTTCAGGTACACGCACCTAACTGTCCTTATCCTATGTGTCCCAGGCTTTTCCAACAAACCTGCTTCTTGGCTGAATATGTATTCTTAAAACTATGTGACTTTTGCTATTACATTATGAGTTTGATCATCCACTTCTTTTGTCCTCCCACTGTATGAGATAAGGCCTCTTTGAAATCTAATAAATAGTTCCATTTGGCCTTCATACATTTTTCAGTGCCCTCATTTTTCATTATCCCTTCACAGGACATCATGCAGCTTAATAA
>NW_007736899.1:45495-47032 GCF_000696425.1 Galeopterus variegatus
AGAACTCTTGGGTAAGATCTTCATATTACATCTTAGGAAGGATCTGAAATGAACCAGTTCATCTTGAAAATGCTGTGTGTATTGAACCAACCTTGTGGAATTGTTTAAGATGGAAGGATAATTAGAAAATTAGGTTTATGGATCATTCTTCATTTGATTTTGCTCTCAAATCACTTTTCTGTTGGGGTCACATTTCAGGGTTATCCTATTCCAGTGATGAAAGAAGTCAGAACAAGTCAGAGTGGAGCAGTTGTAGAGGAANCCGAACCCTCGGGCGGGAGTGCCACCGCACTTCCCAAGCAGCGCACTATCCAGTGCACCACCGGGCCGGCCCTACCAGTGAACATTTTAGCATTTATACTGCAATCTTGCTCTAGGCACTATCTGTGCCCCACATGGATTGGGGTCCTCATTGCCATCCAGTCAGTGAGTGACCCATATTCCAAATCCCATCTCACATTCTGCTTGCTTTCTCAGGCCACATCTGGTACTACTGTGTCAGTTAGGTCCTCCAGGAAGCAGACACCGGCATGGCATTAAGGACTGCAAAAGGTTTACTGGGGAGTAACACCTGTGAAAGGAAAAGGGAAGCAGGATTGGCAGAGGGAGGTCAGACCATGATGCATCAGAGACAGTCTGCCAGCCTCACAGGAAGTTTCATTTTCAGAGAAAAGATTGTTCATAAAATGTGAAACTGTTGAGCCATTTTACCACAGTCTTGCTCTGTTAGTGGTTGGATCCATCCTGAGAAGAGTATGACAGTTCAAAAGTGGAGATGTGAAGGACTAAACAGCTGGCTGGAGGTTGTCAATTAACCATACTCCTCATAGCTGGGTGGAAAATCCTTTCTTGAAGGAGGATCTGAATGGCGCATCTCTATGCCTGCCACCACAATTGAGGAAGCCATGCACCACCTCCAGTTCTAGAAACAGAATAGATTGTGATGATGTGGTCTGAAACTTGGTGCTGGGAAAGGGTGCAAAGAGCAGTTGTTCTGTATCTGGTCCCAGTGTGCTGCCTTTAGAAGTAGGTGAGCTCTATAAACAGGGGCTTTGCCTCTCCTGTTCTGAAAAAGAGACATGAAATATTGGGTGAACTGTAGAAACCTATTTCAAAGTCAAGAGCAGCTGATCAGTGTCTATTTTAAAATATAATTGTCGAAACAAATTTTTACGGTAGACTTTTCCATTGAACTATGGATGGAATTTTGTTTTGGAAAACCAACCTCTGAAATAAAAAAATTTATGAAACTATTGTTTTTAAAGACCCAAATTGTTGGGTACTATAACAAAACAAAACACCTCAAAACTTGTTTGTGATATAGGCATAGATACATCTTGTTCAGGGAATTATTTCCTATCTCCATAAAAGCTAATGATCACTTTCAAAACACCAGTAAAATCCTTCTCAGAGAAGACTGTTCTCATTTCAGCTGTTATGTAGGAGAGGGGAGTCTCAGACCAACAAGGTGCAGGAAGAACTCTTGGGTAAGATCTTCATATTACATCTTAGGAAGGATCTGAAATGAACCAGTTCA
>NW_007736899.1:47796-51667 GCF_000696425.1 Galeopterus variegatus
GGGGCCGAAGCGCAGAGGGGATCGGGCCTGCGACACTCATCATCCCGCTCAGCCCCACAAGAGGTTACCGCCGGCCGGTCTGGGGTCCCTTCCCGCCCTGTGTTGTTGGTCCCCGGTGGCGAGGAACCAACAGAGGAACAGTCCCAGCAAATCTACTGACACTGACACATTAAGAAGAGTTTGAGATCTGGGTTATGAGTATGAGAGGCACAGATTTGCTTTGTTGGCTAATTTTCTTCCAAGTCTCATAAGGGCAAAGAAGACAGAACATGGGTATAATTGACATGGATCTCATGTGTCTCCTCAGATTACCTTGGTGCTGCCTTTCTCTCAGAACATTTTCTTCTACCTCAGTTGCTGCTGAGCCTGACCTTACTCAGGTGTGATTTCTCCCTGCATATTTTCCTCAGAAATTCCATCTGATGTGCAACCTTCTGTGAGCTGTTCTGAAGCAGCAGCTGATGTGATAACGAGTCACCTCCTTCCATGCCTCATTTCCCTTTCTCTTCCCCCTTGAGGCCCTGGACTTGTGACTACTACATATGTTCTCAGGCTTTGTTTTTTAAAGAACCCAGGCTAATCCAGTAAAATTGGTCCAAGGTAGGTTTTACCAGTCAGATATTGAGGAAGGACAATACAAATGTCTGAGCAGTTGGTGAGAATACTTTAAGTCATCAGTTGTGAGGCTGAAGTCACATGTCCCTTCTGAGAAGGCCAAATGAACACATAGTTTGAGGATTGTTAAATAGGGGAAAGTAGTGATCAATAGTAGGGGGAGGTGGGCATTGGGAATCTGTAGCTGCTGGTAACCTGGGCATCTTATCCCAAGGTAGTGGGATCCCCAAAGTGCCAACCCCGTGAAATACTTTCAGCCTCGGATCATGAACTGTGTTCTAAATTTTGGTGGGTGCCGGGTCACAAGAGGTATATGGACACTCTCAAATCTCTGACCGAACTCTCCCCTTGTAGTAGCCAGCCTTCAAGACGGACTCCAGTCATCCCTGCCTCCAGGCATGTACACTCTTGTGTAGTTAGTCCCCTTCCAAATTGTACCAGGGTTGGGCTTTGTGATAAATTGGATATGGCAAAAGTGATGGTATGTCACTTTTTTGAGATTAGGTTACAAAATATACTATGGCTCTGTCTTGATTTCTCTATCTTCCTTTCCTNTGTACACTCTTGTGTAGTTAGTCCCCTTCCAAATTGTACCAGGGTTGGGCTTTGTGATAAATTGGATATGGCAAAAGTGATGGTATGTCACTTTTTTGAGATTAGGTTACAAAATATACTATGGCTCTGTCTTGATTTCTCTATCTTCCTTTCCTCCCACACCCCACTTTATTAGATCACTTGCTTTGGGGAAACCAGCTGCCATTTTGTGAGCAGCATTAAAGAAAGATCCACAACTGAGGTCTCCTGCTAACAGCTAAGTTAGTGAGCTTAGATGTAATTCCTCCTGCCTCAATCAAGCCTTCAGATTGCTAAAGCCCTGGTCTAGCTTGACTGCAAACTCATAGAAGCTCTTGAAACAGAGCTACCCAGCTAAACCACTCCTGGATTTATGAACTTCAGAAATAGTACATTTTTTTTTTGTTTGTTTTAAGATGCTAAGTTTTAGAGAAGTTTATTATGGAGCTATAGATAATTGATACACTGCTTGACCCACAAGCAGATGGCTTTGCTCTCCCTTTTTATTTTGAAATTATGTTTTCATCATTTCAAAGTCCTTCCTGTTGAAACCCATTCTGTCAGCCCTCTCTGTGCCAAGAAATCCAGATAAATTACCAGCTGTAGGAAAATTTTCTCAAAGTGGCGGAGGAGCTTCGGAGACCCATTCAAAAAACAAATGTTAAATCCATTTGCAGTTGGCCTTTCTGCCAACCAGTTGTAACCCATTCCCAAGTCCATGGCCCATGGATACCAAATGAGGCAAATATTCATCATATTCTCCAGAGACCCATTCAAAAAACAAATGTTAAATCCATTTGCAGTTGGCCTTTCTGCCAACCAGTTGAAACCCATTCCCAAGTCCATGGCCCATGGATACCAAATGAGGCAAATATTCATCATATTCTCCTCTCTTCCACAGACACTGAACAAAAGCTTGTGGCAGGAATTGTGATGCCAGTGCAGTTACCATCATTGAGTATGACTCTTTCTCACTGATTTCTGGTAGCTTGGATAGCTCTGCGGAATGTGGTTCTTTACAAAAAGAGACATATTTGCTCTCTGGCACAGATCAAGTATAAACATTTGAAGGTGAGTATGACCCTAAAATTATAGGTTAGTTCTACATGAATTGTGGTGATTTTTCTCTTGCTGCATACAAATTAACACAAATTTAGAGGCTTAAAGCAACACACATTTATCACTTTGTAGTTTCTGTGGGCCAGGGGTCCACATATAGGTTAGCTGGGTCCTCTGCTCAGGGTCTAACCAGGCTGAAGTCAAGGTGTTGGCTAGGGCTATCTCCTGTGAGGCTTGGGTCCTCTTTCAGGCTCATTGGTTGATGGCAGAATTTAGTTCCTTGTGGTTGTAGTCCTGAGACTTTCAGTTCCTAGAGGCTGCTCGCTCTTCCTTACCATGTGCTCTCCTCCATGACAGGGCAGTTTGCTCTTCATAGCCAAAAAGACAACATCTCTCCTGCTTTGAATTTCTGTGGTTCTTCTGTTTCTGACATTTAGACGTTCTTGTAAAGGGCTCACCTGATTAAGACAAGCACACCCAGAATAATTTCTCTTTCAATTAACTCAAAGTCAATTTGTTAGGGACCTTAATACATCTTAATACCTTTTTACATCTGTTAAAATCTCTTCATCTGTACTGCATCCAATCTTGTCTGATCTCAGAAGCTAAGCAGGATTGGGCCTGGTTAGTACATGAATGGGAGAACACCTGGGATTAGTGGGTGCTGTAAGTTTTAATAAAAATTCCTTCATCTGTGCCATATAATGTAACAATTATGGGAGTGAAATATCATCACATTTACAAGTTCTGTCCACACTTAAGGGGAGGGGATTATACAGGGTATGTACACCAGGGGCTGGGAATCTTGGGGGTATCTTAGAATTCTCCCTATCACTGTGTTCCTGCCAACATCCCCAGGTAAGAGTAACTGCTGACCTGATATTAGGTTCAGTCCCTGATGTCCATTTTATCCTTTATCTAACAAAAGTAAAGAAATTTCTAAGGTTGCCACAGTATCTCATAAGGCTAAGATAGTGGGAATATGTAATATGTGGGATAGTATGTAGTACCCATTACAGGAAACTTTGGATACCTTCCAGGTGACTTGTTAACATACTTTCTCAGGATCCAAAGGAAGCATCAACCAAGGCCAGAGTAGGACAAAACTTTGGAAACGTGGATATTTCTAATGACGAATGTGTTGTTATGCAAAAAATCTTATAAATTCAGTGATACCGAGTGTATTCTTACCTATCAGAATGGCCCAAATGCAGAACATTGACAACATCAAATACTCATTTGTTACTTGTGGGAATTAAAAACGGTACAGCCATTTTGGAAGAGTTTGGTGGTTTCTTAAAAAACTAAACATGCTTTTACCATACAATTCAGCAATTGCACTCCTTAGCATTTACCCAAAGGAGTTAAAAACTTATGCCACACGAAAACCTGCACATGGACATTTATAGATTTATTCATAATTGCAGAATTTGCAAGCAACCAAAATGTCCTTTGTGTGAACGGATAAATAAAAACAAAATGCGAATGGATAAATAAACTATGGTACATTCAGACAATGGAGTATTATTCAGCTCTAAAAAGAAATGAACTATCAAGCCATGAAAAAACATGGAGGAAACTTAAATGCATATTACTAAGTGAAAGAAACTAGTCTGAAAAGGCT
>NW_007736899.1:52998-54048 GCF_000696425.1 Galeopterus variegatus
TACAAAACTTAATCAATCTTTGTGACACTTAACTAGTTTCTCACTATTTTTAAATCTTTATGCCCTTGGTCTATACTGGGAATCTAATTAGTGTTTTACCTGGAGATGCTACTAAATTTAAACAAGGCATCCTCTATAATCTCAGAGCATTTACTGAATAGATAACAAACAGGTATGCCTCACCTTAACCATCACAGTTATTGCTGTGCCTAAATCCCCAAAAGTCAGAGCACCTATTGCCCTAAAATATTCTGCAGTGGACACTCTGAACAAACAGGTAATAAATTAAAATTAGATGAAATCTTTGCTGGACAAAATGTGACTTCATGGGCCTTCTCCCTCCAGTTTAAATAGTTAATATGATACAATGTAATTTAAGACAGGGCCTTAAAGGATTGAAACCCATTACAAATGATCTCTTTAGAAAAAGGGATGATTATTCTTACAGCTTCTCTATTTGACAGTTCAATTGCCCTGTTCTTAAACTGGGAAGGAATGAATAGCACCTTGAAGTGAATTACCACAACTTTAGTATCGTGTACTCACCCTAAATTATTGAAATTACTCATTGCAGCCAATCAGTAACTGGTAAGAACTCTGCATCATAGATTTGACTAATGCACTGTTCTGTGGCTCTTTCAACAGCCTTTCAGATGGAGTTTGCTTTCATCTTTGAAGGTACACAATATAACTTTACCTGTCAATCCATGGAGTATCTTGACAGATCTGCCATCACACACCTTCTTTGCGGGTAAGCTCATATCCACAACCAACTTTCTTCAGGAGCATAGGTGCACACTGTACAGTACACTGGTAACATCCTCATCTGGGGAGGTTCATTTACTGTACTCATTCAGGACATACAGATACTCAGAGGAACTCACAAAAGAGAAGGAGCCATTGCCCTGCACATATAGGCAAAGGACATGAATAGACATTTCTCAAAAAAAGACATACAGAAGGCCAGCACATGTATTAAAAAAAATGTTCAACATCACTAATCATCAGGAAAATGCAAATTAAAACCACAATTAGGGGGGAGCAAGATGG
>NW_007736899.1:58852-59115 GCF_000696425.1 Galeopterus variegatus
ATGTGGAACATCTTTTCATATGATTTTTTGCCATCTGTTTATCTTTTTTGATGAGGTGTCCATTAAGGTCCTTGGAGCATTTTGACAGTTTTTTTTTTTATTGCAACATAATCAATTATGTATATTTGTGTGGTACAGATTCGAATATCAATATATGTGTATGATATGTGGTGATCAAACAAGGATAATTAGTATAGTCATGTACAAAACTTAATCAATCTTTGTGACACTTAACTAGTTTCTCACTATTTTTAAATCTTTAT
>NW_007736900.1:0-3297 GCF_000696425.1 Galeopterus variegatus
AATTTAGTTTCTTTCTATTTCTTGTTTGCCTTTTTGTTCTACCAGTGGGTTTTGTTCTTTCGTGGGTATTCTTGGTGGTGATTATTGTTTTTTGGATTCCAGATGCAGGACTCCCTTTAGGATTTATTGCAGGACTGGTTGTGTGGTAGTGAACTCCCACAGTTTTTGTCTGGAAAATGAACTATTTCTCCTTCATTTATGAAGGATACCCTTGCTGAGTATAGTACTCCTGGCTGGAAGGTTTCTTCTTTTAGTATTTTGAGTATATCTTCCCATTTTCTTCTGACCTGTAGAGTTTCTGTTGAGAATTCTGCTCTTAGTCTGATAGAGGCTCCCTTATGGGTGATTTGATGCTTTTCTCTTGCTGCTTTTAGGATTCTCCTTTTGTCTTTGGGCTTTGCCAGTTTGACTTTAATGTGTCTCAGAGAGGATATTTTTGTACTGAATCTGTTTGGGGATCTTTGAGTGTCCTGGATCTGAAAGTCCATGTCTCTCCCTGTATCTCCCTATATAAGATTTTCAATACCTTTTCCTTTCTCCTCCCCTTCTGAAAACCCATGATTCAAATGTTTGTGCACTTCAGGTTGTCTGTTAGCTCTCTTAGATTTTCTTCATTTTTTAAAATTCTTTCTTCCTTCACCTGGGTTATTTCAAAAAGACTATATTCAAGATCAGAAATTCTTTTTCTGCTTGTTCTAGCCTGCTGCTTAAACTCCTGGTTGTGTTTTTTTTTTTTTTATTGTTTTTTATTTTAATCTCAGTGAATGAATCCTTCAGTTCCATGAGCTCTGCTACATTCTTTTTAAGGTGTTAATCTCTTTGTAAACTTCCTCCTTCATGTCCAGGATTTTTTGTTTCTTGTTTCATTATGTTGTCTAACTGAGTCTTCTCATATCTCATTGAGTTTCCTTAAGACTGTTGCTTGGAATTACTTTTCAGTCATTTCAAGGGTTTCCTGATCTATAGGGTCTGGTATTTAAGGATTACTGTATTCTTTTGGTGTTGTCATATTTCCTTAGATTTTCATATTTCTAGTATCTCTACATTGATACCTGGTCATCTGGTAGAGCAGATGTTTTCATCTGTTACTCTGGAGTGGGCTTTGAAGAGAGAGACTTACTCTTCTTTTTCCAGTCTCNTTCATTGATCTTTTGTATTGTTTTTTGGGTCTCTATTTCATTTAGTTCTGCTCTGATCTTATTTCTTTCCATCTACTGATTTAGGGGTTGCATTGTTCTTGTTTTTCTAGTTCTTTGAGGTATAGTTTTGGTTGTTTATTTGAAATTTTTCTCTTCTTTTGATGTGTTTATTACAATATAATTCCCTTTTACTACTGCTTTTGCAGTATTCCACAGGCTTTGGTATGATGTATGTTTATTTTCCTTAGTTTCAAGAAATTTTTTGATTTCCTATTTAATTTCTTCTTGGACCCATAGGTTGTTCAGAAGCATGTTGTGTAATTTCCATGTGTTTGTAAAGTTTCCCGAGTTTCACTTGTTATTGATTTCTAGTTTCAATCCATTGTAGTCTGAAAACATACTTGAAATGATTTCAATTTTAACTTGTTGAGACTTGACTTGTGACCTAACATATGCTCTATCCTGGGGAATGTTCCATGTGCTTTTCAGAAGAATGTATATTCTGTAGTTGTTGGATAAAATGTTCTATAGATATCTGCCAGGTCTACTTGGTCTAAAGCGTAATTTAAATCCTGTGTTTCTCTGTTGATTTGTTGCTGAGATGATCTGTCCAGTGCTGACAGAGGGGTGTTCAGGTCTCCTACTATTATCATGTCAGGGTCTACCTCTTTCTTTGTGTGTGTGTGTGTGTGTGTGTGTGTGTGTGTGTGTCCAGTAAGGGGATCATAACCCTTGGCTTGGTGTCGCTCGCACTGTGCTCAGCCAGTGAGCGCACCGGCCATCCCTATATAGGATCCGAACCCGCAGCGGAAGCGCCGCTGCACTCCCAGTGCCGCACTCTCCCGAGTGAGCCACGGGGTCAGCCCTCTACCTCTTTCTTTAAGCCTAATAATGTTTACTTTATAAATCTGGGTCTTCCAATGTTGGATACATACATATTTATGATTGTTGTGTCTTCTTGCTAGATAGATCCCTTTATTGTTAAATATTGGCTGCTTTTGTCTCTTTTTATGGTTTTTGGTTTAAAGTCTGTTTTATCTAAGAATAGCTAGTCCTGATCATTTTTTGGTTTCCATTTGTGTGGTATACCTTTTTTCCAACCCTTTACTATTAGTCTGTGTGTGTCTTTACAGGTGAGGTAAGTCTCTTAAAGACAACATATAGTTGGGCCTATCTTTTTATCTTTTTAGTCAATCTGTATCTTTTGAGTGGGAAGTTTGATTCATTTACATTTAGGGTTGTTATTGAAAGATATTTGTCTTACTCCTGGCATTTTATCAATTTTTGTTTGGATGTTTTAAATATCATTTGTTCCTTTCTTCCCCTTTTATTGTTTGTCTTTGATGTCTGTTGGTTTTTAGAGGAGACAAAATTTAGTTTCTTTCTATTTCTTGTTTGCCTTTTTGTTCTACCAGTGGGTTTTGTTCTTTCTTAGGTATTCTTGGTAAGGATTATTGTTTTTTGGATTCCAGATGCAGGACTCCCTTTAGGATTTATTGCAGGACTGGTTGTGTGGTAGTGAACTCCCACAGTTTTTGTCTGGAAAATGAACTATTTCTCCTTCATTTCTGAAGGATACCCTTGCTGAGTATAGTATTCCTGGCTGGAGGGTTTCTTCTTTTAGAATTTTGAATATATCTTCCCATTTTCTTCTGGCCTGTAGAGTTTCTGTTGAGAATTCTGCTCTTAGTCTGATAGGGACTCCCTTATGGGTGATTTGATGCTTTTCTCTTGCTGCTTTTAGGATTCTCCTTTTGTCTTTGGGCTTTGCGTATTTGACTTTAATGTGTCTCGGAGAGGATATTTTTGTACTGAATCTGTTTGGGGATCTTTGAGTGTCCTGGATCTGAAAGTCCATGTCTCTCCCTGTATCTCCCTATATAAGATTTTCAATACCTTTTCCTTTCTCCTCCCCTTCTGAAAACCCATGATTCAAATGTTTGTGCATTTCAGGTTGTCTGTTAGCTCTCTTAGATTTTCTTCATTTTTAAAAATTCTTTCTTCCTTCACCTGGGTTATTTCAAAAAGACTATATTCAAGATCAGAAATTCTTTTTTCTGCTTGTTCTAGCCTGCTGCTTAAACTCCTGGTTGTGTTTTTTTTTTTTTTTTATTGTTTTTTATTTTAATCTCAGTGAATGAATCCTTCAGTTCCATGA
>NW_007736900.1:3718-4883 GCF_000696425.1 Galeopterus variegatus
ACTGTATTCTTTTGGTGTTGTCATATTTCCTTAGATTTTCATATTTCTAGTATCTCTACATTGATACCTGGTCATCTGGTAGAGCAGATGTTTTCATCTGTTACTCTGGAGTGGGCTTTGAAGAGAGAGACTTACTCTTCTTTTTCCAGTCTCTGCTAGTGACTCTCCTTGTGTCAATGCAGTTGAATGCTGGTGAACTGCCTACATGGTGGCTGTTGCTACTACTCTGGTGCTGAGCCACTTTAGTGGCAGCTAAGGCTGTGGCAGTGACTATGATGGGCCAACCACGTGGAAGTGGTGTTTTTGGTGTGCTCCTCCTTGCTGCCAGGCAATGGGTGCTGCCTACAGCTCCTGCCTAGGAACTTGTGCATGCTCCTCCCTGCTGCTGGGTGGTGGGGGTTTCCCCCTCAAATTTAAATTTAACAGTAGTATTTATCATCCTTAGCGTCAGGTTAAGGAAAACTAAATGGATAATTCCCTTAGGCTCTCAGGTTTTACATGGGTTTAAGTTATTTTTTGCTATCAACTTTTAGTATTTATTTCCAGAGTCAATAAAGGAATTTCTTATTTAATTCATTGTTTCATTTTATTAACACTAGCAGGACTGATAGAAAATTTAATCATTACACATTTAATCAAGTAAAAATTGGAAAAAAAACCTAGCAATTAGCAGATTCCAGACCCACCCATACTGACTCAAGTCTAGCTGTGAGGAAAACTCTCAGCTAGTGCTTTAGAATGGCAAAGACTACACTGGGCAAAGGTGGGTAATGGAAGGGAGGGGATATTTTTATAAAGTACCTGACAGCAGAGTTAGAAAAGATTCAAACAGATGCTAATTACTTCACAGTTATAGGTTTTATAAACAGCAGCAACAAATCTACTAAAATGCCTAGTAAGTCTTAAAAATAAAAATTAAGCTTTAGTCTTAAAGCATATAGCCTAATAGAACACTCTCTCCAAAAAGCCCTTCTGGTTTTAGTTTGTTACAGCATCATGTATGGACCTTGGGTAAACTGACTTTAAATTGATCAACAAGAGTGTCAGGTATTTTGGATGCTTCTCTAAATGTAAGACACAAATAATTTCTTTTCCTATTTACCTGACTGATATGATAGAACTAAGATATAAGAACTTTGAGAAAGTACTATTATGACAAAAAAAA
>NW_007736900.1:5998-7064 GCF_000696425.1 Galeopterus variegatus
AATAGCAATTCAACAATTCCTAATAATAATACAAACCCATCTATTGCAATAAATACTATCTTACACATGATATCTTCCCCAGAGGCTGGAATATTCTTCATTTGGCAAAATATACCAAAGGAATTATACAGAGTCTAATGCTTACAAAGTAGACTCTAGTTTCTGGGTTCTGAAGTTTATCTCTGCATGTATGATGTTCTTCATTTTACCAACAACCTCAATGAACCCCTTCCCTAACTGAACAAAATTTGGCTTGGAGGATAAAGTAGTATCGGATAGAACAAGTAGTACAGTAATTCCTTGCAATGTGAAAAGTTTACAGCTCATTGTAATCATTTCTTCATAAAAGTAGGTTTATTCTATTTAAAGGGCTGTATTTTATGCTAAGATGATGTCTTACTATATTCAGGTTATCAACCATCTTTTTCAAATGAAATGATAAGAAATCTATTCTTAATATTCTTATCTAGCAAAATAAAACCTATGTCATTGTCTCATTTTAAGAAATTACGTTCATGAAATCCCTAAGTCTGTGAACTACTAGTGTAGTGGAAAAAACATGGGTTCCAGGATCAGACAGATAGATGTGAGCTTGAATCTCAAATCTGCTACTTAAACCTCTCTTTACAATTTTACCATCTACACTAAATGAGATAATGTACATAAAGTATTAGGTATAGCCCTAATACACAGGAAGTACTCAACAAATGTAGCTCTTTAAATATATTTTTAAAGCCATGGCCCCCAACACCCACAACCAGTTCAGCAACAACCACCAAGCCACCGCAAGAAGTGCCCTGGGCTCCCATGTTGGTGCAGTGCGGGACGAGGGCTTCATCCACACCTCCCTGACATCTGCACCCAGCAATGACCAAGCCACTGCTGGAAGCCCCCTGGTCTCCCCTGCAGGAATGAGGGGGCCGCCACAGGCATCAACCCTGCCCCTCCTCCTTCCTCCTCCTCCCACCCTATTTCCTTCCCCCTCCCTCTCTCCCCCTCCCCCCAACTGCTCCAAAACAACATCATAGAATGTAAAAAATAATAATATTAATAAATAAACTTATAA
>NW_007736900.1:7341-10738 GCF_000696425.1 Galeopterus variegatus
TTTTCCCACTTTCAGTTATTTCTTAACATTTCTCTATTCCTTTCCACTTAAACTGTATTGGCCAAAACTTAAGAAATGTTTTATTTCTTTATCATCTCATTTTACTGTAAGTAAAATAAAAACAATAAAAGAATAGAAAAAATGAACACTACAACCTTTTTTCTTTTTTTGGAAAATCAAGTCAGTATTTATCAAGCTGGTTTATGAGTACATGGGCACTCATTTTATTCACGTTTTAAACTAATTACATTTATCCCCAGACACCTAACCGTGCCTGGCACAGAGAATGTTTGTTTCTAGATGGATAGAAGGGAGCGAGGGGAGGGAGGGAAGGAGGGAGAAAGAAAGGGGAAAATTATGAATTTGGAAAAAGTCATAGACTGGAGTTTTTATGTGCCCAGACTAAATAACTTATCTGCAATGTGGTATGAATTGCGGGTTAAGTAACAAACTAGAAAGCCAGAGAATAGGTTTTCAACAAGTCTAACCATTTAGGTACATAAAAATTTTTGTTACATTTAAACTTCACCTTAAAGTATAAATTTAATTTTTTAAAAATACTTCAAAGGCAAAAATGTTAAGTTTAAATACGCATACTATATCATTTCAGTTTTTATGACTAAAAGCTAAAAGTATAAAAGACAGATTCTTCTGAAAGTTACTTGAAGAATTTGAATTTTCAGTTGTATACATTTAGGTTGAGCTAAGTTATTGGATTACTGGTGAACATTTTTCAGAGATGTTTATAAAGACTAGAAGAGGTTCAGCCATAGAATATAGAAGCAAGTAATACTCATTTACAGAAAAGTAGTCATAATAATAGCTAATACTTATTGATTATTAACTCATTTATTCTTCACAAAAATTCTGTAAGGTAGGAATTGTTATTCGCTCCACTTTACAAATGAAACTGCAGCACAGAGTTTAAATGGCTGGTCACACAGCTAATCTGTGGTGGAGCCGGGATGAAAACCCAGGGGTCTGCTTCCAGAGTCACACGTGTAAGTCAGAAGACTAAAAACACATATTGAATCAAACTGAACCGTAATGCAAAGCTTATACCAAACTTAAAGAGAATATAGTCTTGATTTTTACCCTACAAACANGTGACCAATAAATAAATAAATATATTTTTTAACATTTTATTATCCAGTGAAATTATTAAGAAAGCAGTTCCTTCCAAATCAGCCATGGCCACAAAACTAAAATATTTAACACAGATCAATATACTGCCAACATATATAAGCACCCTTGTACATTTCTCTGCAAATTGCTGAAATCCAAAAAATAAAAATATCATCAATTACAAACACACAGAGATGTGCCATTAAAAATTGTAGGCCTTTATATAGCTTCTACTTCTGTTTACTGGATAAGGCACAAGAAAAAGTTTAATTCAGTAAAATGACTTGAAATGACAATGAATTTAGAATTTAGGTTCGATAATGTCTCTATCTATTTGGCTCTGTGTTCCCAGTAGCACTCAGCACATATGACCTCCACATGCTTGTGAAATAGATAATATTAAATTTTCCCACTTTCAGTTATTTCTTAACATTTCTCTATTCCTTTCCACTTAAACTGTATTGGNTCACCAGAGATTCGAACCGCCGCAAGCATTACTCATCTGGTCCTGTTCTGCCTGCAATCTCGGCCAAAAGGCAATGTCAAGATCACCTCACACTTGGGACACACAAAATGAAGAGCTCAAAGAACTCTTCAAAAGATGTTAAAAAAAATTTTTTTAAGAAGCTGCTAGATACATTTTATCGTGATATAAATTAAGAATATAGTCTAACTAACATTGCCTTCAGTGAGTTTTATGCTGTTCACCAGAAGAAACTTAAAAATCTATAAAGATGACCCGTCCATTCATCAGCGCTTTTTAACTAAAACACTATGTTATGTGTTCATCACAAAAAGATCAAATATACATTTTAAAATAAAAATAGACCAGACGGCTATACTAGCATATGAAAACCATTCCTGCAGCATGACCAGTTTTCAAATCCTCGCATATATATGATAAACTAAAAGTTCAAAATGTCCTACTTAAGGAAGTGGATACCATGAGTCAGTATTTTAATATGAGCAAAAGCAGTGCAAATACGGGGTACTATTATAAACTTAAAAACAAAGCCATCAATAAACAATTCATATATTGACCATTAAATGAGCAAAATCTACAACTAATATTAAGACATTACATTAGTCACATTTTAATTCCTTTAAAGCCTTATTCGTAAACATTTATGTCTGATAAAGACATTTTATTCTAACTTGTTAATAAATTTTAAAATGGTAAGTATATTCCTAATCTATCCATCTTGTAGAGACACGGATATGAATCACGTAAGTTATTCAGAATAAATTAAGGATGCAAAATCCAGTCAAAATTCCAAAGACAATGAAAACTTTCCTCAGATTTCATGTTCTGTCATAGCCCACAAACGAAATTATACTAAGTGAGCTAATCAATAATATGCCTATTCCATATAACAAGATTCTTACTAAATCATACTAACNAAAAAAATAGTCTAGACGTTTAACTCAATTACAGCAAAGATAATGATATCATAGATTTGCATAGTTATCTCCCCTCAATTAACAAAGTATTTAAATCAATATAAATCAGAAAATGAGACAGAGTTGCTTTGCCCAGATACTTTCTCATTGTATCATATTAGTAATCTGGATGATAAAAGCAGCGAAGCAAGAAAAGAGATATTTTTATTGGGAAGAAAGGGAGGAGCAGAGGGTGGTGTGAAAGAGGGGAACTAAAAGATCGTGTATAATTTATTGTAAATTAGGTAGCATGGTTAAAAAGGTAATCATGTTGCAACCTTCCTGTCTATAAATCCTAATGGCCAGCACAAAGGGGGCTTTTCTTCCCCAGCCCCAAAATTAGCTGAATGGATTTCAAGCATTTTCCCTAACGAGTATTTTCAATCCGGTTTTGTTTGTTCTTTAAATGCAGAACCTGGAATGATATTTAAGTTTTGCAGTGAAGTAAAATTGTCACAACTGTAGTTGGAACCACAGAAATTGTTTATTGTTTGGTTTTGCTCTGCTCTACTACAGTAAAACCTGCTGGTCCCAGCTGCTGTCCCTCATTCAAAGCCCAGGTTTTCCAATAACAAGAACCACAGCTGTATGGAATGGGTCACCAGAGATTCGAACCGCCGCAAGCATTACTCATCTGGTCCTGTTCTGCCTGCAATCTCAGCCAAAAGGCAATGTCAAGATCACCTCACACTTGGGACACACAAAATGAAGAGCTCAAAGAACTCTTCAAAAGATGTTAAAAAAATTTTTTTTAAGAAGCTGCTAGATACCTTTTATCGTGATATAAATTAAGAATATAGTCTAACTAACATTGCCTTCAGTGAGTTTTATG
>NW_007736900.1:12055-17211 GCF_000696425.1 Galeopterus variegatus
CTGTGGTATTGGATTTGAATTGGAAATAGCATTACAAATTCATCATTTAAACATATATGTCCTTGCTTTATCCACTGAAAGGGCCTAAAGGAATAACAAACATCTGAGTCGCAATGAACACAGCCAGTGCTCAGATATTAGCTTCTAAATACCATTTCCCACTGAACAGAACCAGGGCTCCTTGGAGAAAGAAGTGGCTGATTCCAGGTCTGAGATAGACAAGTGTAAAGTAAATATGGAAAATTGTGTGCTGGAAGAGCAAGTAAGTGCCTGAGGCTAGCGAAGTCATGTGAAACGGACTAAGGAAATGGAATAGTTGCCAAATCTGGGGCAGTCCGAGGATCAGAAACAATAAGTACAGTAACAGGCTTAACACATAAATATAAAAGGGAAAAGGATAAATATGGTAATGTACTATAATACTGAATATAAAAGGAACCCAGAAGTCCATAATGATAACTCAAAGCAAGGCTAAACAAAAAGGGGATGGGTGGGGGAAAAAGAATTCTTTCCAGAAGAATTCAAACTTCAAACATAGAATAGGAGATTTTTTTTCAAAAAAATTAGTTTGCAAGCCCCCAAATAATAAAGAATTCAGCCAAAAATCATCAATGAATGGTAGTAGGGTGTTGAGAAACATGATAGTCACCATGTTCTCAAAGCATCATTCCATGGATTATTCATTACAAAGGAGAGAAGATACCTCTAAGGTAGAGACATCTGGCGGACACCATCGAAACCTAGTGAGCAAATTTAGCATCACCAAAAATAGAAATAACATTAAGTGGTGCAGTGGGAATTTGTGCTAAGCCAGAGAACCATTTATTCTCCTGCATAATTTTTTAAAAAGTGCACTAAAAAGGATGGCAGGAGGTAAATCTGGTGTGGTAAATACGATCCAGATCATGAAGTTATGATTACCTCCAATCTACAGGTGAAGAAACTCAAATTCAGAAGAGTTACATAACTTTCTCAAAGTTAAGTAAGTATCCAGTGATTGGCAAAGCTGGAATATGAACCAAGTTCATCTGATTCTAAAACCCAGATTCTTTGGACTACAGGAGCCTGGCAACCCTAACCACCATTGGGTCCAAAGTCTAGGTCTAGTCACATGTAGACCGCTCCGTTAAACACTGGCTAACTCCTTTAGGGGCCAGCCCTGAGGCTCACCTGCCCTATACTCAATCCTTCTTTTTCCAGTCTACTTGTCTCTACATCAGTCCTCTTATGAGACTCAAACTAGTATGTCTCCCCACCAAAGCTGGGCAACAGCACTGTTACAGAAAAGACAGCTACATTATAGAGTCAAAAAAAACTGGCTCAATTATTATACAGACGGATCACTGCAAAGTTAATAAAGATAGGCCTATAGATGACCAAAATTAAGACATCATTTCATCGTTCTAGTCAATTTAAATGAGTAAAATCAACTATGTTATAGAGTCAAAAAAAACTGGCTCAATTATTATACAGACGGATCACTGCAAAGTTAATAAAGATAGGCCTATAGACGACCAAAATTAAGACATCATTTCATCGTTCTAGTCAATTTAAATGAGTAAAATCAACTATGTGACATACCCATGAAATGTCTGTCCATGATCCATTATAACAGCTTCAAGTGAAAATCAATGCTCATTTTAATTAACTTTTAACACCCGGATTTCTACCATAATATAGCCAAAAACCTACTCAATATCTCCAATTAACATGTCTGTCTTAGTCCGTTAGGGCTGCTGTAACAAAATACCTTGGACAGGGCAATTTGTAAACAATAGAAATTTACTGCCCACAGTTCTGGAGGCTGCAAAGTCCACAGTCAAGGCAGCAGCAGATTCAGTGTCTGGTGAGGGCTTGTTCCTCACAGGTGGTGCCTTCCATGTGTCCTCACACGACGGAAAGGGAAGGTGGCGGTCTGGGGCCTCCTCTGTCAGAGCATTGATCCTATTCGCAAGGGCAGAGCCTTCACGGCTTAGTTACCTCCCAAAGGCCCCAAATTCAAATACCATCACCTTGGTGATTGGGGTTCAACATATGAATTATGGGGGATACAAACATTCAGAACTTAGCAATGTCTAAAACCAAACACCTGATTTTCTTCCTAAACCTGATCCTCTGTTCCTGCAGTTACTTAGTCCACAACCTTGATACCAACATCGGCATCTTTTACTCCCAGTTTACATGCAATCCATCAGTAAATCCTGTTGGCTATACCTTTAAAATTCACCCATCATCCCACCCACCATTTCTCATCCAATATGTTGCTTCCACCAGGGCCCAAGCCACCACTGTCCCTCGCCTGGTCACAGCCTGCTAACGTGACTCAGCATTTTCGCCCTTCTCCTATAGTCTGTTCTCAACACGGCAGCCAAAATGAGCTTAGGAAGTCAGACCAGGTCACTCTGATTACATCCCCTCGGTGGCTTCCTGTCTTACTGAGTGCAGACAAAATCCTTCATGGGACCCTGAACATCTTCCATGACCTCTGCTCTGCTCTCCTGCCCACATGGTCTGCTTGCCATGCCTCCAGATATGCCACCCAGATTCTCAGTCAAGTTTTTACACTCGCTGTTTGTTCCCTCTGCCCAAACTCTTGTCACCAGCTAGCTGCATGGCTCACCTGCTCTAAATATTTGCTCAAATTTTACCTTCTTGGTTCAGCCTTTCCTGCACATATTAATTAAAATTATAACTGCACTCCATATCCCCCCTTCACTGCTTTATTTTTCTCCAGAGCATTTACCATCAATCTGATGCACTATATATTCTACTGATTTGTTTATTTCTATTTTACCCCTCCTCCACCTTAATGTAGGTATTCGGGAGGAGAGAGATTTTTTTAAATCTGTTTGTTTACTGCTATATTCCCAATTCCTAAAAATGTTCTTGGCACATAGTAGGCACCTAATTATCTGTTGAATAAATGAATATATGACAAACCCACACATACGAAGCTTGGATTAAGAAAATTATTCTGTAGATGAAGCTATTTTAAAAAGCCACTTTCTTCTAATATAGAGTACTAAAAGCCAAATCAGATTTTAATGTTGAACTAGTCACAAAGTTATTTCAATTCTTAAAACAAATTATACATAGAAAAGTAAGCTAATGCGTCTTTGGTTGTATCTGCACCCAAGCATTTTCCTATATAGAACTCAGGTTTTAGCCACAAAATTTTTTTCTCCCTTTAGGCTATCTGGGTTGATTAGTGTTAATGTGACTTATGTATGATATTAAATTGACCAATTAAAAGGAGGAGAAACTCCCTCAAATAAGTCCAAATGAGAGGCTGGCCAGTTATCTTAGCTGGTTAGAGAGCTGTGGCCAAGATCTTGGAAATGTCAGACTCAAGTAGACAAGAAAAAACCTGAATGATATTAGGTTTACTTACAGTTTTGGTCATGTCCTTCGTAGACCCTTAAATCCCATTTATTTATAATGGCATGTAAATAGAAGCTAATAGAAGAAAAAGACCATGAGGCTGGTATAATGGAAAAAAGAGAAAGGGCAGCCAAGGTCATCTGCGTGTGGCCCACATGTAAGAGTAAAGTAGAAAATGTCCCCTTAGGAACAAGACACTTATGGCCACAAGAACTACACTAGCATAGGTAACATCTTGGTCTCTGGTCTCCTGGCCTGCTCAGTGCCATGAGTCAGGCCAAAAACTACTCATAAGTCTACTTTTAAAGGACTTTCTTTTTTACCACGTATTTTTTTAGGAAAAACCCCAAACCTGTCAGTTTGCTGGTTAGATCTTGAAATACCAACATATATTTTAGCAATTATATAACAGTATATAAGAATGACAGGATTTATTTTTGCAAGGTTTGAAGCAAACTTTAGTGCTCATATTTAATTTCTTTTCTCTGTATTTCTAGAACTTGGAGAGAGATAGCACCAAAAGACTAACAAAGTCAGAGATCTTAAAAACATAACTTACTTTTTAACCCTAAAAGCACAAGCAACAAAAGAAAAAATAAACAAATGGGAATATATCAAACTAAAAGTCTTCTGCACAGCAATGGAAACAATCAACAGAGCAGAAAGAAAACCTATGGATTGGGAGAAAATATTTGCAAACTGTACATCTGACAAAGGTTTAAAAGTAAAACCTTCAAGAGTTACATGCAATGCATTGGCAATTTATTGTCAGAATTTATTTTGAAACAGGAAAAATAAGAAGACGTTTTTAGCAAAAGTGTGTTTAAAATTTTCCAAACTTAACACCCTGGTATAGAAGTTGTTTGATACCATGAAAGAAAAGAATTCTTCCTTTCATTTATAATCATGCCACTAATGATATGGTCCCTACTGTTGACCTTGGGCAATTAACTTAGGCTAAGATTCAGACTGTAAAATAGTGATAATAATACCAATCTTATAGGGCCAGCCCCGGGGCTCACTCAGGAGAGTGCGGCACTGGTAGCACCAAGACCACAGGTTCGGATCCTATATAGGGATGGCCGGTGTGCTCACTGGCTGAGCGCGGTGCAAACCACACCATGCCAAGGGTTACAATCCCCTTACCGGTCAGGAAAAAAAAAATAATAATAATAATAATAATAATACCAATCTTATAAGGATTATCATGAAGACTAATAAAGATAATACATGTAAAAGTCTTAATATATTGTCTGGAACATGGTAATTGCTCAGTAAGTGGTTCCTTGGGTTCTTCTACTTCCTATTAAACTCATACAGTGAGTAGAATCATAAATCGATTTTCAAAGAAAAAAATTCCATTATTCCTACCAATTTTCAAATAAATTAGGAAAACTTTAAACTACTAATCCAACATTAGGGGTTGGACCTGCTTTTGCTACCAGTTAGGAGTGTGGCTATGGACCTTAACTTACGTAAAATACAGTGACCAGGTCAGTACCTATGACTCCCTCTGCACCATTTCATCCTCTCTCACCTATAGCAGAGATCTCCAGTTCTCTCTTATGGAATACTCTCCCTCCTGTGTGCTGTTGCCTTATCTAAATATGCCTCCCTTCAAATGCAACACTTCAAATGCCTCCCTTCAAATGCAACCCAAAATATGTAACCCTTCAAAACAGGTGAAAAACGGTCTTACCTTGAGTACCTCCACATTAGCCTTCACTCTAATCCAGACATTCTAGTAATCTTAGAATTATCATTATAGGGCAATT
>NW_007736900.1:17449-18668 GCF_000696425.1 Galeopterus variegatus
ATTAGCCTTCACTCTAATCCAGACATTCTAGTAATCTTAGAATTATCATTATAGGGCAATTGTGGATGAATTTTAAGGAATACAAATAATCATAATGAATTTTATGCCAACTCCTCCACTACTGTGACTGCCAGTGTTTCCGGCAAGTAATAAATGCTCTGCTGAAAACAAAAGCATATCAAAAGAAGCAAACAAAAAGAAGCAGTCACAAAATGTAAGCCCTCACCCATTATAAGTCAAACACATTTTCACGTGCAGTCCTTGCTTGGTTCAATGCACTCCCTTGCAATAAGGTTGAATCTTTCTCTTCTCCACAAATGCAGAGTGCCTCATTAGTTTTCTCTTTTTCTTCTTCAGTACTAGCTCTTTCCAAGCTTTGTGATAAATTTCAGCAGTCAGTTTTTCTTTTCTCACCAGTCTCTCCCCTGATCTCTTGGAGTAATAAAAAGTGAGAGGAACTCTTTAAGCTGCTGCTTCCATCACTTAACCCATATTCATTAGGAAAATATTAGGTGCACATCAGTTACATCCTGGTTTCATAAAACAACTCCTTAAAGAACCTCAGAGTCCTTAAACTGGCTTAGCAGAATACGTGGTACACAGTAAGAGCTTAATATTTGTTGCTATTATCAATTGAACAAGCACCCTTCTCACCGTATAATTCTGCCCTACCATAGTTAACCGTTAACTGCTGGGTTCACAGGCAGAAGCTGGAACACTTCTCTAGCCAATGGCACAGGGCACATGCACATGCCTCCCTGGCCTCATCAGCAGCCTTACTTCTGGGTTTGGCATCAGTTACACAGCCTATGTTGGGAACATGGACTCACACAAATCTTTACATTACTTTCTTTCTACCTGGAGTCAAAGGTGCTGCATTGGTGGGGTCTTCACTGCCCAACTCTCTCAGGCCAAGGATTGACCAGCTGCCCTCCAACAGATTCCAGCTTCTGGAGGCTGAGTACCAGCTTGTTCCCTCTGGCGCCGCTGACATCACAGTCCTGCCCTGGAATCCTCACCTCACCACACCTCATACACCCCTCCCAGCAAAGGCTCCTGTCTCTTTCAAATCAACACTTCCTTCCCACCCCAAGTGAGATTTTGGCACCTTATAATCGGTCACCTTCACTCCTCTTCCAGGGATTTCAGGAACCACAGAAGACTTACTGGGTTTTCAAAGCTACATGCTGAGGACAAACTGCCACAGCAGCCTGCAGCC
>NW_007736900.1:18714-20125 GCF_000696425.1 Galeopterus variegatus
TCCAGGGTTCATTACAGCATATCAGAGCTCGCTTCCCCTCACTTCCTCATTTTATTTTTTTCTCTACATCCACTTACCTTCCTCCTAGCAGATTTACATCCACATATTTCTTCATCAAACCTTTTCACTCCCACAGTGTGTAGTGTTTAATGGCCTTGAGACTATTTAATGAAGGACACAAAGTATTTGCTGACAGCAGGACCTGCAGACCTACTAAACTGCTTTTGACTATCTGACATGATCATATCAAAAACAATCAAAAATTGATATTTTCAAATATTGCTCCTACACTATCCTCTCCACCCCTGCCTCACAAATAAGGTCTAATCCCTTAAACATATCTGATATTGAAAGCAATATTAGCCAAATCTAGTACTCAAAGGTTTAAGTATGATTTCAGTGTTTTTTTCCTCTATCTACTCCAATGCAATAACATTAACATTCTGTTTACAATTCTGTATATAATTTGCTAACATCTATCGAGTAGTTGTTATATACTGTGCAGTGTTTTATGTGGTGCTTACAACAGCCCTGTGAGGTGGAGAGAGGAAGAAGCTGACACACACTACAGCTGGAGACCCACACCCTTTTCTCAACAAAGCACTCCAGGAGGCAACGACTAACCCAAGAGAGTTGGCCTTGGAGAATAAACCTGTTTGCCTCTGTAGCTAAATTTCATTTTAAAAAGAACAAAATAATTATGTTAAAAGATAATATAATACTAATGACATGCCTCCTATTCAGATATATCTCAAGCCAACTTTGGTAACCCACAGGCATATTTTACAAAAATATTTAATTGTCTTCTTCCTTTTCTACAGTAAAGCTCTGGGAAGTTAGGGACCATTATGTCCCAAGAATAATACAGTACCTGGCAAACAGTAGACCTTCAATAAATATTTTCAGTAAGTGAATCATTGCCTATGTCTTCAAGTACCATTCATTCACATTTTGATACCTTACAAATACAGTTCAGCCCTCTCCTAAACATCAACACTTTCTGGTCCAACTGATTACTTAAAAGATACATGCACAAAACTGAACTTAAAATCCTTCTAAAAAAATCTATTTCTATACTATCAAAAGTATGCAAAAAAAAAAAAGAAGATAGACAAGAGTGGCCTTGATAGCATTACTTGTGAAAGTAAATAAAAAGAAATAGATAGAAACATCCTAAATGGAATAAGATACTTATCCTTTTACTCTAATGAGTAAAGTAGGTCTATCTCTCTATTCTTAAGAGGAAAGCTGGAAAGCTGCTTATGCTATGTCATTATATGACAAAAGAAAGCTTCAAAGGGTATCATTTTTGTTTAAGATGATCATTACATAAATATTTGGTTTTAAATATGTAGGAAAAAGCTAACAGGGTCATCTATGGGTAGTGAAATCTCTGCTTACCCTGAGCATT
>NW_007736900.1:21102-24121 GCF_000696425.1 Galeopterus variegatus
TAATTCCTTAGCCTTGCTTATTCTGTTCTCTTCTTTCCGTCCCCTCTGCCTAAATTCAATCATCTCTCTTTACAGCAGTCTACAGCTGGCTTCCTTTCATTCACCTGTGTCTCCTCTAATCCTCGACACTGCTTTCATGCTTCCAGAACCCATATTAAAAAAAAAAAAAAAAAAAAAACTAGCACAGAGCAAACCCTCCCAGTGGTTCTGCACAGCCCGTGCAACAAAGTGCAGTCAGAGCAGGCTGTCCAGGCACCTGCCCAGAACATCTCCTACCGCTTCTGCCACTGTGCTCCACATTTTTCTAATAATAAAATTCTTGTAGTTCCCCCATATGCTTCATAATTTGTACATGCTACTTCCCTCAACCTGGAATGTATTTCCCTCTCCTACCTCCTGTCAGAGTAAAATTACTTTGTTTAAGAACTCGAGTCAAGCGTCACCTGCTCTGTAACATTTTTCTGCTCCTTCTCTCCTCAAGCAAGTATCTTGCTCCTTCCTTTGTGCTCTCAGGGAATCCTCTACTGAAACAACAAAATCAGACAGAAACTATGAGTTTCTTGTACGCTGTCATATGCTGTTGAGTGCCTGGCCTCAAATACTTTGTCTCATTCAACGCTAATGCTGTTTTGTGGTAGGTAGCCATCTACACCCTATAGCTTATAAAATTTTTAATTTTCCCTCACTTTAGGAACAAGAAAATAGAAGAAAGAAAGAAAGGCTGGGAGCTGAGGAGAGAGACACCTGTCCAAGACTACCTGGAGAAAGAGGTCAGTTTTGATTCTACCTCTTGCTAACCCCCACTATGCTGTATTACCTTTCTTAACATGTCATTGTACTTACTTGCTTAAATTTCTCTTTCTCCCTATAAGATACTTATTATCTTTGGACAGGGAAAATTTCTGATTCATCTTTTGATCCTCAGACCTAGCACAGAGCTGGCACACAGCATGGATATGGATATGTGTTGAATAATATCTGTTGAATAATTCGGCCAAGGGAGTGAGGGGAGAGTAGTCCTTTGGAGCATGGGCCCTGGAGTCATGCAGCATGACCTTGAGCAAATTACTAACATTATTAGCAAATGAGATAACATAAATAAAGCAACTTGCACAGAGCCTGGGACGCAATAAATTCTCAAAAATGCTATCAAGTGTTAAAATAACAATGAGGAAAAACAAGCTCACTATAGGGGCATGTGTCAGTAAGTGCTAAATTTTGCTGAAGTAATAAACCATCCCTGAATCTTGGTACCTTAAACACCAAGGATTTATTTTTCACTCACTGTTCATGTCCTCTGAAGTTCTGGGGATTTGTTGTCACTCAGGAACTCTAGATGAAAGATCACGTGGCACAGCACTGGCTACCACGGCAGGGAATGGCAGCGCAATAGATCGTGCATCAGAGCTGTCCACTGTTAAGTTACGCACCTCACTTTTAAACCTTTCATTGCTCAAAGCAAGGCACATGGTCATAAACTTGAAGGGGATGGAAAGTGAAATCTTGCCTCATACCCAGGAGGGAAAAAAAACAGAAATGTCAGATCACTAATGTGATGGACAGTGGCAACTGAAGAACATTTCTTAAGAATTAAGTGTACCAGGTACAGCAAGCAGGAGAAAGTTGGGGTAGGTCAACAGAGATAACAGTAAGTCAGGTCTGGGAAAAGCACCTATGGTTTGGTGTGGCTGGAACATGGAGCTTTGCAGGAGCTTTGCAGGAGCCTAGGTCAAGGAATAGGATGAGTCAGATTGTTAAGGCCTTTTTTGATATATTAGTGATCATATGCGTGGTGAGAACCCAGAGGATCAACAGAATAATATTTGTAATTGAATACAATCACTCTGGCATCAACTTAGAGCTCTTTATGTTCCAGTAGGAAATATATTATCCTCATGTTTTACAACTTGTAAATAGCAGCAACAACAACAATTAAAAAATCAAAGTATTTTTCCACTTAGAAGGAGAAAGAAGTAATTAATTTAAAAAATTTTAACATTTACTTGTACAAATTTGTAGGGTACAGGGTGTCGTTTCAATACATACATACACTGCATTACTATTCACTTAGGGTAGAGAGCATAGTTTTGCATCCCTTAATCCACCACTTCCCCCCTGCACTGCCCCCCCTCCCGGCCTCTGGTAACCATAGTTCTACTTGAGAAAGAAGTTGCTCAACTTTTGGAAGTTCATTGACTATGGGACCTAAAGGTGCTAATGCACATGCCCCTTCTCCACAAGAAGCAGTTGTCTCCTTCTCACTGGAAGGGTGAGGACAAGTTTATATTATATATCCAATTCCTTGATTAAATGTGTATAACAGAGCTTTATCTGTGATTTTTTTTGTTGTTGTTGTTGTCAATATACACTGTATATGATTATTATGGCCCATCACCGACACCTTGTGATTTTTTTTTTTGTCCTTTTTTTTTGAGACCGGCCGCACCACGCTCAGCCAGTGAGCACTGTGAGCGCACCAGTCATCCCTATATAGGATCCGAACCCGCGGCCGGAGCGCTACTGTGCTCCCAGAGCCGCACTCTCCTGAGTGCGCCACAGGCTCGGCCCTATCTGTGATTATTTAAAACCAACTAAGACAACAAGTTTCAAAGACTGAAGCTAGTCAGGTGCAGTGTGAAAAGAGTTTCACATCTGTGAAATGTATCTACAAATGAGTTAGATTACATTTTTCATCATATATTTTGGAGATGAGTTCCGTTCATATGGATGAAATGCAGCACATTTTAATAGCACAAAATTTAGATAGATCTGCATCACATTTATCTGCTAAAACCTAGAATCCAGATCTGATATATAAGGGGGTCTTCAGCTGAGTTTACAGAGCCCAGAAGGGGAATTACGCACAACATTACCTTTGTGGTGCATTATGAGGTGATGCCTCAATGCCTGTCCGATCAAAGACTCACTGTATTATTTTACGAACTGTTCTTTTAATTGAAGTATTGCTTCTGCTGCCATAAGTAATAACTCACAGGATTTTTTAATACAATTCCCAGCT
>NW_007736900.1:24860-35854 GCF_000696425.1 Galeopterus variegatus
AAGTATTGCTTCTGCTGCCATAAGTAATAACTCACAGGATTTTTTAATACAATTCCCAGCTTGTAGGCAATGAACCCACTGTGTTGGCTACCCTCATACACACCTCTCCTTTCCTTTAGATGCTTTATAAAGAAGTGGCTTTCAAACTTTACTGTATAAGTTCCACCTTTATTTGTGAGAGAAAGATCATAAAGCAACTGAAAGATCGCTGCACAAGGAGTCGGAAAACCTATTTCTGGTTTAAGTCCCTGTCCTTAAATTCCTATGTGACCTTTAGCAAGTGGCCTAAATTCTCTGCAAATTACCTCATCTCAGATTTCACTTCTATAAATAAGGAGTACCACTAGTCCAACTTTAAGTTTTAACTTAAGTTGGAACAGTTGAGGTCCTAAGTTGCTATTAGAGTAAATCCTAATGCTATTCCTAACCCTTGGCTTTGCCTGTCTCTCTCTCCTAAAATAGTGTTCCTTTCCATTGAATAAAACCCAATACACTTGTTTTTCCTTTCCACTGCAAGAGACAAAAGCCCAACTCATACTAACTTCAGCAAAAAAAAAAATTTAAAGGTCATTCATTGACCCATAAATCTATCACGTGGACCCATGGCATNAAAAAAAAAAATTTAAAGGTCATTCATTGACCCATAAATCTATCACGTGGACCCATGGCATACTGTGTATGAAAACGAAATACATTCTTCTTATACTAAGCCTTTGAGATTTTCATGGCACTTGTCACTACATGATAACTTAGCCTATCCTGACTGATATGCGGACTTCTTCCCAGGACTGAAAACATACCCACCCCTGTTTAACAACCTCAGTCCTGAGGCAGGGCTCTCAAGAGCCTTGCTATGGTCAAATCCCTGAGATGTTACGAGGTGTCAGGCCCAAGTCATATGGCTCCTGCTGCAGCAGGACAGCTGGGTTGTCACCAGAAGGGACATGGGAAAGCTGACGGGGCAGAGAATAAGCAGTGATTATTACTATCCATAGAATTCTCTTTCTAATCTAACTTCATCTTTGAGCAATCAGTCCCCTGCTAGCCTATCAGCATTGTTAGTGTAGCCATAGTGTTTCCATTTCCTTGAACGAAACATGAAGAAGTCTCCATAAATATTAATACAATTTTCTGGAAGAAAGCCTGCCACAATATTTGGATTAAACAAGTTACGTTTGCTTTATACTAACACAGTATAACAAAGAACATGTACTGTTTAGGTTATTTGACCTCCTTCATTCAAAATCAACTCTCTTTCTCAGCCTGTGAACCAACTTAGCAAATTCCATTTGAAAATCATACTGTCATCAGTAATGAGTGCAAACAACTCCGTGTGGTGTCAACATCGGACACTGTCTTTCCCTGCTTCCTTCTCACACCGCCTCTGTGCTCTTGCCCCTAGTACTGAACACAGACATCATCCACATGCAAAAGACAACACAAAGTTCATTCAGGCTTTCAAAAATCATCATATACTGAACGATAATCATTAACAACAAATATCTGCAGAGGAATATCCGTGCTAAACTACCTATGACAAAAATAAAATATTACAAATATAAAACAAATGAGATTTATATTGCTCAGAGAATAATAGGAAGTCGGTTTTTGTTGGGAAGGCTTTGTTGTTCTATTCCTCCAAACTGTGGGAACCCTAGGGGAGGATCTTTTCTGTCATTCCCTTCCCTAGTCCAACAACATGTACGTAAAGAGGTACACCCTGTCTTTACCCGCGTACACTTTTAAAACAGTTTTCACATTAGAAAATAATATGAGAAATAAACACATATTTTTTGTACCATATCAATTTGGATGCACATTGAAGTATACTACAAAAAACAATACTAAAATAGCTCACAAAATACATTTTCTGGCAAGACGGTCTCACCTCAGTACATTTCTTTCCTGAATAACTAAAAATATCTAGGCATCCACACATCCAAGACTAAAATCTTACCATTTTAACTATTAGTGCATAAATTCAAACATGTTATTTGTAAATAATGTGGAACTATTAGCAAAATAGTCCTTTTATTGCATCTGCAATCAGAAATAATGTTTAAAGATGAAAACACATGCAAATTTGACACATAAAATATTTAAAAACTCAATCAGAAAAGGATATTCTCTCTCTATTGGGAAGTTAGCTTCCCTTTTATCTGAAAAACAGATCTCTTACTTTTGTTTCAATCCCTTGCATCATGTGATGAAACAGGTAGTGTTAGTTTCCCAAAAGAAGCTGCTTCTTGAAGAATAATGCTTCACTTTTTTATTTTGCATGTGTTTGGATTTTTCTCAACATATCACACGTTATAACCCAGTATTCAATGGACCGAATACTTACTTAAAGTCAAGAAATTGCCAATTTGTGGATGCTGGGGAAGGCATAGACTTGTAAAGTACAGATTATAAAACTTATTTTGTTCAAAAGTAAGTGTGAAATTATCTAAATGATAATCACTATGTACCACTGAGTTCCTCTTCTGAANAAAGTAAGTGTGAAATTATCTAAATGATAATCACTATGTACCACTGAGTTCCTCTTCTGAACAGCGATATAAAAGTTAAAGACGGTGATATTTTAATTAATAACTATATTCCAGCCCTTCTTTTTTTCTCTTCAGCTTGAGACCCCTACATTAACTACCAACACCAACTCCTTACCTCTATTTATCTGCCTAACTAGTACTTCAAATTCAAATGGCCCCAAACCGGACTCGACATCTCCCTCCCCAAGCTGGCCCCTCCTCTGCATTGTCCTTCTCACTGAATGGCACGTCATTGCCACCTGCCACACCTGAAACTGGAGGTCGTCCGGGGAGGCTGGCCACGTTCCCATCCCTGCCACAGGCGGCCAACCAACTTGTGCTGATTAATCACTATGTACCACTGAGTTCCTCTTCTGAATAGCGATATAAAAGTTAAAGACGGTGATATTTGAATTAATAACTATATTCCAGCCCTTCTTTTTTTCTCTTCAGCTTGAGACCCCTACATTAACTACCAATACCAACTCCTTACCTCTATTTATCTGCCTAACTAGTACTTCAAATTCAAATGGCCCCAAACCGGACTCGACATCTCCCTCCCCAAGCTGGCCCCTCCTCTGCATTGTCCTTCTCACTGAATGGCACATCATCGCCACCTGCCACACCTGAAACTGGAGGTCGTCCGGGGAGGCTGGCCACGTTCCCATCCCTGCCACAGGCGGCCAACCAACTTGTGCTGATTGTACCACCCAGACATTTCTCAAACATTTCCACTGATTTTCCCCCGTTTTGTCAGTTACTAGCTCCTAAACACTCTGTTGGATTGTTTTACCACTCTGCTGATTGTTCTCTGCTTCAGTTTTGCCCCTCCAAACCACTGTGCATAAAGGCCAAAGTAACCTTTGTAAAATGCTAATTGAATGTTATTCTCTGTGCTGCCAACCTTAAAACCCTTTACCCATTCCTCATCACTTGAAGATAAACTCCAAAATGTTGGGCCCACCCAGTGGCACACTGCTACAGTGCGCCACTTGGGAAGCGCGGCGGCGCTCCCACCAAGGGTTCGGATCCCACATACAGACCGGCCGCTCACTGGCTGAGCGAGGTGCGGGAGCAACACCGAGGGTTGCCCTTTACCCATTCCTCATCACTCGAAGATAAACTCCAAAATGTTAATACGGTTTGTAAAGCCTCCAAAAATCTGATCCCAAACCACCTCTTCAGCTTCAGCTTCCACCATTCATCTCCCTACCGTAGCTCGAAGCCCACCGACCTCGCTCAGCTTCAGGAACATTCTATGCACGCTTCTCACGTGCAGCCTCTCATGCTGCTTTCCTCTTCTAGATCATCCACCCTCCTGCAACCCCACCTCCATCCCAACCTGATTAACTCCTACTTATCTTTGAAGTTTCAATTCGATATATAACTAATTCCAGTAAAGTTTTTTCCAACACATCAAGCCTGGAATAGGTTTTCTCCCTGTATTCTCTCAGGAAATGGGGACTATTTTCCTTTTGTTCACTATTGTATTTCCAGCATCGAGCAGTGTTCTTGGCACACAGTAGACAATCAGGAAATATCTGTATAACTAAATAATGATTTGAAATGGAGAAAATATTTCAAAATCCCTAAATAGGCTCAGTGATTCTCCTGATCAAACAGAAATAAGGAATACTAAGTGCAGGAATGATTCATTGTAAAGAATGTGATAAAATAAGAATCTAAGCAAAGTGACAAACTTATTGGACAGAATTTACAGAAATATGTAAAATAAATAGTTTAATTCTATTAATTATTTTCAGTTAAAATAAATCAGATTTGATAAGGTGACTAATTAAGTCATAACAATTACATGAAACCTACCATTTTAAATCCGTCAGTTTTCTAAACACATTTTATTCAGATACTCAAACTCTGTCAAATGTTTCTGATACCAAAGTGATGAAAGTAAGTCTGGATTTTTTCCATGTGTAACAAACAGAAGCAAAAGGCAAAAATATTATTTTCAATGAAAGCAGTGGAATATTATCACACTTTGTTGTTTTTTTAAAAGAAGAATATTTTTTTAAATTGACAAAGCAAGAGATTTGTGAGTCTGAGGTCCTTTTCAAAATGACAGGTAATCAAAATTTTTTAAGTAAGTTTTATTTTAAATCTTCTTTTTGCAAACTAATATTTTATGCATAATAATAAGACTTATTTGGTCTGTTTAGATCAATATTAATTTTATTCAGATACTATTCAGTTCATTTTACTAAAATTCAAATGTTAAGTAAGTTTTATTTTAAATCTTCTTTTTGCAAACTAATATTTTATGCATAATAATAAGACTTATTTGGTCCGTTTAGATCAATATTAATTTTATTCAGATACTATTCAGTTCATTTTACTAAAATTCAAATGTCTTTTCACGTTTATGCTGTCTTCTCTCAGCCCCTCACTTAGTGCCCGCCGTGAGTTTATACCGTTTCCCCTAAATGTGGTCATTTTCACTTTCTGATTCCTATGATCTAACCTCATGTTCTTGTTGGGTTTGCAGCATTGCAGGGGAATGCGTGAATCCACACCCTGAAGAAGGGGGAATAAAGCAAAATCTATTTTTATTAATTCACATTATATATTTTTAAACCCTGATTTTTACCCACAAACTTGAATTTTCCTCCTTCAGGTTTATGCCTGATTTGCAGTTTGGAAATACTGACTTTCTAGTAAGTTGTTTCAACCTAATTTCCTCTCGTTTTCGTTCCAGCTGCACAGAAAGCAATTTCTGGGTCAGATGTGTTTTAGTCCCTTATTTGGCCCCATCCATGTGACATAAGGATACAAGTTAACAGAACTAAATGTAAGAAGGAGCCATTAGTATTTCTACCATCCTTACCCAGAATACTATCAGGAACTCACCTACAAAATTATTCTGAAATAAGTACTCAATTTGTCACAAAGGGTATAAATTTTCCTAACTACATTTAACAAGAAAACAGTATAAGGTCTCAGGGAACAACTTTCAGCAGCCACTGCATGATTTCATAAAGGAGCTGTTCTTTGGCAGGCAGTAGTAAACCACTTTTTTCAAAAAAGTTTATTTCATCCCCAAGTAGTCTTCACTCCTTTAGAAAAACATTTTCTTTAGGCACACAGCCTAAAGGCAGGGAGATCTATTGTGAAATTTTCTAAAGTTTCTCTGTTAACTAGATTTAGCAACGTACAGGCAATGCATATAGAGAAGCCAGTGTCGTGGCAACATGCACTTGGCTCAGATGCCAAATTAACATCCTACTAGCAAATTATTATACAGCCACTGAATTTCAAAGACTAGCTTCCTTCTGGCACAAATAAATTTTTTGTTAATAGACAACTTATTACAATCAGTTTTTCCGGAGTCCAACAACTTAAAATGCACTACATTTACCAACTCAAATAAAAGAAAAATAGAGTTGATCTCTAATCTGTAAAGAGAAAGGCACACACGATGTTGTGCACCAACAGAGTTTTCACAAAACATTTAAAGCTCCACACAAAAATTTGTGAAAAGAGAATTTTTTCAATGTATTTTACTGAAAATGCTTTTTAAAAATTAAATTGGCAGACATCTATGCAGAAGGAGTCGGTGCTATTTCTGTATTAGATGCTTAGAATCAAAGCTATGGGCATAACTTCAAGAAAATGTGTACTGATATTAGACATACTCCCAATGACAAAAGACTGACATTTTTTCAAGTGCATGGTGCTTTCTCAACTATGGTTACCTTTAACATCCTTAAACAGAAATGCTAGGAGAAGCTCTGGGACAACAGAAAGCCAGCAAGCCTAAGAGTCTGATCAAGACCATTCATTCTTACCGAAGAAATCAGGCAAGTGAGCCCTGCAAAGGCCACACCCCCAAGGAAGCAATACCTAAAAATCAGGAAGAGGGACAGCTTTAGGGATTATATCTATCACAGTGCCACACCCTTAAATTTGATGTGAACAATTTAAAATAAACCTTTGCATCTGGTTAGCTATCAACTAAAGTGAAGTACTAAAGTGAAGGAGTTGTGAATAATGGGAGCCCCGTGGTGATGTCCTTGTTGGAAAGACTGGTCCTGGTCTTCCTGAGACTGAGGGGTTTCCTAGGACATGGGACTTGCAGTTCTGAGACTGGGAACGTCCCAGTTGGTAAGCTTCACCAGCATAAGTGTAACTAAAGCACTGGGGCTGAGCAAAGTACAGGTCACCGAACACGAAATCAATCAGAACAGGATGAACCCCACTGGTCTTCTGCTTTAAGACCCACATTTAATCAGACTGTTCTCAGAACTGAAGTAAAGTGTCAACAGTGAAATAATCATAGAAAGTAAGGCTACTTTTCCCCAGAACGAATTATGTATTTTAATTGTTAGAAAAACTGACCAGTAAAACAAGTAGAGAGGAATACAGTGACACTGCCTCTCTGATTGCAAACGTAATTTATTAAAATATATATGTATTTTATGTGTGTTTAAATGTGTATTTGCTACATTAGTAAAAATTAGTGCAAAAGAAAACCAACTGGTCCAATATAGTTGTGTAATAATTTGGATTTTTTTGTTACTCTGTTTTAGTGCAACAAAAATTTATCTTGCAAGTTACACAGGTGTAAAAGAAACAGGGGCAGAATTTACTCTCTGATAGCAATTCTTGAATCCAAAGATCAGAAACCTGATGCTGCATTACACCCCAAACCTGCACATTCAACCAACATAGGAAAGGCACTTGGGGATTATCCAGAGGTGGCCACATGTTGACCATCTGTGTCAGCCTTTGTCTTTTCATACCACAAACACAAAACTGACTGCAACTCATGTACACATAGCCCTCTATCCTTGAGGAGAAACTGGCCTATGTGAAGGAAGGACCAAAGACAGAAAGGAAAAAATGGTCACAAGCCAGGAGGCAAAGAATGACATGGCCCTTTTCCAGCTGGAGACCCTCAAAGAATGGGTTCAGGGACCCCTGAGAAAAAAACTTTTTCAGGCCTCCAGCAAGAGGGCAGTTAGTACTGATATGTCACAACAACAGCTCTGTCCTTTGTCCCCACGCCTTTCCCTCCCCATGTCCAGACAGTGGTAATTTGTACTAACTTTCCTGGTAATAAGCCTTGGGTATAGCTAGAAGTACAAACCCTCCAATGAAACCGCAAAGATGAAATGTGTTGAGAGAGCATATTTTAAAAATGTTAAAGAGGTAACCAAGAGAGCCCTAAGAGTTTGGCAGTGGGCTCGTCCCCTGGTTAGTTACTATAAGAGAAATGTGTAGTGTAGAGATCAAGAGTATAATCTCAGGAATTGGACAAACGCACTACAAAGTACCTTGGACAAGCTGCTTACATTCTGTGAGCATGTTTTAGCATCTGTTATCCCTAGATTATGGAGCAGCTGTAGATGACATGAGATAATATATTTAATAAGCACCCAGTCAAGCTCAACTTATAAAAACGGACTCTTAGCTACTGCTGCACTAACTTCCAAGGCCTTAGCCTATGGTCAGCTAGATTTCTAAAATGAAGAATCTGTTTCATCAAAGCTGAGAATACATTTGTTTCCCCCTTTTCATATCTCTTCACTCCCTCCCATTAACTGTATTATTTTCCTGTCAATTCTTAACCTCTATCTAATTTTTTTAAAAAAAGAAAGAAAAGAAATTGACATGCCACTCATTATTCTAGGCCACAATACATTTTTTTATACCAAGGATCGGTCTCTATGCTCATAGAATAATGGCATCAAATAAAGCAGTTTCTTGTTTTCTTTTGTGTCTACTCTTCATGCCTCCGCCCAGCCCAGCGCAGCAGTGTTTGGGGGTGGGGAGGTGATGATGGGTAGTAGAAGCAGAAAAGGAGATACTTCTTGTAAGTATCTGAATGAAACACCTTGAGACCTGTCAAAGCTGAGCAATCTCTACCAGCCTCGCACTTAATGTTGCCACAAAGCATACCTGAGGGCCCACGATCTGGGAACTGTGGAAAACCTGGCTATTCCTTAGTTTAGAAACAGCCCAGGAAATGGTGAAGTGATGTGCAGAGCAATTTAAGACCAAAGGAGGAGAACACATATCTGTATCAAAGAACGGATAAGGCGTGATATGGGGCGGCAAGGTAGGATTTCACATGCTGGCAAGTATCACAGAAGAGCCCAGAAGTCTTCTTAAGTTTTGATTCTAGAGCAGATGTTCTCTCAGGATAAAAAGGATAGAGAAAATTATAGTTGCTCACACTTTTATTCTTTACTCCAGTTCTTATTCTATATATTGTCCTGAGTATTTGAGAAAAACAAATTTTGTAAGACTCTCATCAAATTTAACTGTTGCTATAAAGGGTTAAACTGATTTTTAAGTCCAGTAAGCAAACTACATTTTTTAAAGGTACACTCAAAACATTTAGAGAACTAAAAATTTAAAAAATAGAATTGATGTTCAGTAAAGCCTCACAGAGAAAATTTAAGCTTAAACAATAACTGAGCTTTTTAAAGTATTTAAAGTACTGTCTATAATGCTTAGATATAAAATTTAGAAAGTCAAACCTATTCTTTCTGGAATTCAAAAAAAACTTTTTTCCTTTTTAAAATAGAATCTCTGACAAATTGAATGTGATCAAATTTGTCAGCAAATAATTCTAACAGACTGATAAAGAAGACCAAATCCCTGAGAGTGAGAGGTTTCTCCCCTCACTTTTTATCATACCCATTGTTTCCAAACAACAGATCATTTTCCTAAACTGTTTCCTTTCTTCTAGTGATGGTTAATATTATGTGTCAACTTGGTTAGGCCATAGTGCCCAGTTGTTTGGTCAAATACCAGTGTAAATGTAGTTACGAAGGTATTTTTTTAATGTGATTTACATTTAAACTAGTCAAATTTGAGTAAAGCAGGTTATCCTCCATAATATAGATGAGCCTTGTCTAATCAGTTGAAGGCCTTCGGAGGAAACACTGAGGTTTCCCCAAGAAGAAGGAATTCTCCTCAAGACTGCAGCATAGAAACCCTGCCTGAGTTTGCAGCCTGCTGCTCTGCAGAACTCACACTCAAAGGTGCAACACCAACTCTTACCTCAATTTCCAGAGTAGCAGCCTACCCTACAAATTTTAGACTGCCCGCCCTCCAGTCACATGAGCCGATTCCTTAAAGTCAACCTCTGTCTCCACACACACACACACACACACACACACACACACACGGTTCTGATTGGTTCTGTTTCCCTACAGAACTCTAATACACTTCCTTTCTACCCTAAAATATCTGATAAAATCCTTACAGTAAACACATGTACGTGCACACATACACAAACATACACACACTCAGAGTGAAGCCATCAGAAAACATGTTCTATTGAAAAGTTTGTGCTAAAAAGAAACGCTATAAAGAAACTCCTTTATAATTAACTTACACGCCAAGGGACTCTATTTTCTCTTGTGCTTTTTAACCTATGATACAGGAATTGCTGAGCAAGAGCAGGAGAGTGAGAAGAAGCCAGAGAAACCTAAACACTCTCAAAAAGCAAATGTCAGAAATGTTATCAAAGGAAGTACAATTTAAGCACAAACTTTTAAAAATGGCACAAAATTATTAATATATTTTAAACTTAAAGAAAGAAGGAATAGAAGCTTGGGAATACATCACAGAAGATAAAGTCTCCAGACTGCAGTGACTGCATTCGCTGCGGTCACCAGTGACCTCGGCATTGTGGCACCCGATGGTGAGCTTTTCCTCCCCCTCCTCCCCGACCAGTTGACATTTGTTTACTTTGTGACCATGCCGCTTCTTTTAGAAACACTGTTTCTCTTCCTGACCCCAATTATGGATATTTCTCCAAGGTTTTTCTAATTTTGTTCTTTGAAACCTCTGAAATATCTGTCTATTCTAATAACTTAAAAAGTCTCCTTTCTAAAAATTATGAAGACACGTGAAGGCACAGGTCCTGACCTGGTGGGGCTAGGAGATGTGCTCTGTGAGATGAAATACTGCAGACAAATGTATACAACAGCTCAACTCCCTTTCTAGCCTGGTCTTTTCCTGAGCTGCCTTCGCACTTCTCTGGTTGCATTCCAGACATCTCTATGTGAATTTCCTGCTGCCTCTTCAAACTCAAACTCAACAGTGGTAAAAAGTGAATGTTCTACTCTCTCCACGAAGTGGGGACCCCCTCACCAAGTTGTTTCTGTTACTCAATCTCACAACTTCCCCTTCTTCCCTGTCACCATATCAGATCAGTCCCTGAGTCATCTCATTCACCTCTCACACCATTTCTCACAAGAACTGTCCCTCTTCGGGCCCAGGCCTCTTGGTTGTAGGCTGGCTGCTCTAGGCTGGCCCTGGCACACTCTTCTACATCTGGTCTCTCTCCCTCCCCATCCAACCTGTGCACATCAGTCTTCCTTCAGGTCATTCCCAGATCCAAAACGCTTTCATCTGAGTAAATTCTTTTCTAAGTTGATCTGAACATTTGATTGCCAAATAATGCAAGCAACTTAGGAGTTTAAGACTTTAATTTCA
>NW_007736900.1:36090-39658 GCF_000696425.1 Galeopterus variegatus
AACATCAAGTTAGTTCTGCCCTATGGAGCTTACGGACTGCAAGACAATAAACAAGGACATAAATATCAGTCACATGATCAAAAATTACTATGGGGAAAAATAAAGCACAGTAAGAAATACAGAGTGCTGACGCACGGAGGAGGCTGAGTTAGCCTGGGAGGACTCTGTGGCAGGGAGACACTCCAGCAGAGTTCTAAGTGCATTCAGGGGCTTGAGCCTCAGGTATCCGGAGGAAGAGTTTTCCACACCGGGGGTTCAGTTAGCACAGAGACTCCAAGGGGGAAGGTGTTTGGTGTGCTCTTTGAGCACAGAGAACAAAGTACTTGGCCCAGAGAAAGAGGGGCTTGGGAGGGAGTGGAGTGCCAGTGGCGAGGACGCTGGACTTGACCCAGTCTGCGATGGGACCATGAGAGCACAGAATGGACAGAGCTGACTGACCCTGCACAAGGCTCGCTTCTGTACTGTGTGGAAACAGTCTGCCACGGAGCAAGAGCAGAAGCAGCGAGACCGAGAGGAAGGCTATCACCGTGGTCTGGGCAGGGGCCAGGGGAGGGCAATACAGCTGGAAAAACCGAGTGAAGTTGGAGTCCACAAGATTAGCTGCCAGGTGGGGTGAGAGACAAAGAAAGGAGTCAAAGATGACCTCCAAGATTTGGGCCTGAGCACCTAGAAGAATAGAGATGTCATTTTCGGAGGTAAGGTAAGGGTGGAAACAGGCTGAGCACAGAAGCCTAGAGTTTGGTTTTGAGCAAGTTTGAGATACCTAACTTTAAATGAAAATACTGAATAAAAAGTCTGATACACGATCCTTGAGTTGAGAGGAAAAGTAAAGTCTGCAGATAAGTTTGGGAGTTGCCAGCTTATAGGTAAAAGACATGGGACTAAGTGGGTAAGGAGAGAGAGAGGTCGGAGGCCTGAGTCCTGGAGTCTTCAAACATTTAGAGGCTGAGATGAGGAGAAGCCAGCAGAAGACAAAGTCCAACTCAAGAAGTGTCATGGGACCAAATAACAAAAGTTATTCAAGGAGGAGGAAGCAGTCATCTTTGTCAAATGCTAGTAACTGAAAGTAAATCCCCAGTTCTCTCCCTCACAGTAATAAAAAGTCTCTTAGATCGGTGAATTACTGTCAGGAAACTACACAAAAGCCTAAAATTAATGTCGAACTGATTTTTATGAAGTCGTTTATTCCAGATGCTTTCTATTTTAGATTAGATGTTAAGATTTCTGTTCTTTGTCTACGGCTATTCTCTAATGTTTCAACATTAACACCTCCATTGTAGAAAACATGCAGATTATTAATCTTAATTCTAAAATAAAACTATTAAACAAATCTTCCTAAATATAGTCATATAGAAAATCTTTTGAGTTTATAATTATAACTAATAGGAAATAACTATTCAAATAATAGACTTTCAGTAACCTAACAAAGAGAGAAAATATTTGTAATATACAAATTTTTGAAAGGGGATAATTATTTTTCTTGACAGAAATCACTTCTCAAATCTTTCATAGTATTTTACCTAAAATATTATCGTTGAAACTACTAATTTGTTAGAAAAGAAAAACTTCCTACCATTAAGGGTTAAAAGAGAAACTGAAAAGCACGTTACAATTTCCCTCTCTGTTGCTGTTCACTTTTATTACTGCTCACAGTGATAAAAATAAGAAAGAAAAAGGGCCAGGAGTAGCCAGGGAAGAGGGACTGGTAGCAGACAATGGTCCTTCCAGAAGAGCCCATCATGAGGAATACGGATGCACCCAGTGGCCCTTCTGGGTCAAAGACTTGCAGTTGTACGACACGAGCTACATTTAGTCTAGAGGTCTAGAAACTTAGAAGATAAGCAACACATCAAATAGTGATCCAGATTGCACCTGGAAAAACAACAATTTGGAGACGGCAGAAAATGATATGCAACCGACCTCTTCCACTTCTCTACACCTGTCCTTTCAGACAGGCAGGATCGGTGTCTTCGGGGTAACCCCATTGGTTCAAAAACTACACAATTGCCTTAAGTGCATATAGAAGCTTTATTTGAGTTTCATTTAGAAGACAAGTAATAAGGACGTTTTATTACTTATGTATGCATTTTTTATATAGACACTCGATATTAACTATGTAACCCCATTGGTTCAAAAACTACACAATTGCCTTAAGTGCATATAGAAGCTTTATTTGAGTTTCATTTAGAAGACAAGTAATAAGGACGTTTTATTACTTATGTATGCATTTTTTATATAGACACTCGATATTAACTATTTGTTGAAGGTCTCACAATGTAACATAATCTGATGTTTTAATAAATACATATACTGTCAATGTTCTTTTTCATTTCTACATAATTTTCCCACAAGCATACTGTTCAACAATCTTCATGTCATATGATTCTTACACAACAAATGGGAACTAAATAAAGATGATGCTACATGGCCCTAAATGTCCAAATGCTGCCTAGGAGTATCACAAAAACCATTATAGAAGACGTAATTTCACATTATCATCTCAAACAACCAGGATACAGAGACCAAGCTTTGTGGGCATCCTGCTGCATCCAAGCCCCTCTGCCACTTGAGGAAGGAGGACTAATAGCCTTCGAGGTGGGAGTAACACCTCTAGCCGCTGATGACCAGAACAATCAAATATCACACAAACAGTCTCAGTTTACAAATTGCAGTGATTTTCATATTATTTTATATCCAGGGAGCTGTCAATAATTGAAGGTGTTAAGTGGCATATCACTATCTCCTCCCTCTAGAACTCTGCAGCAGGCAACTGTGCCTATCAGAGCAAAGCTCTGAGCCAAGAAGTAATCTGAATGAAGTCAGAAAAGCCTCCTTACCTATCACCAAGTCTAACCAAAAAGCTGAAGCCATTTACCAACAAGCTGGCTTCTCAGTCTTGCACTTGAAATTGATTTATTCTTGCTTTACACATAATTCTAAAACCATGCTTACCTGCAATATAAACCAATGCCAAGGTACTGAGCATGACAAACAAAAATGTCTGTGAATTATAATCGCCTTATATCATCAGAATCTAAGGGACTAGCGTGGAGTTACCATAATCGTAAACCATCAGAAATTAAAGAGGACAGTTCACAGTACCACTCTAGGATCAGCATGCCTGAGTTTTGAAACTCTGGGTGCTCAAAGGCTAAGCTACCTAATCTTTCTGACACACATTTTCCTTAAATATTCAGTGGAGATAATAGTCATTACCACCTCACAGTAATTTAAATAAAATAATCCAGGCAAAATTCTGAACACAGTGCCTTACACAAGGTAAGAATATACAAATGTCTATTATTTCTATCAAGAAAAGCCTAAGTGATACTGATTTGCCCTGATTTGGAAGTCAGAGTAGCACATATAATTTTTGAACAAAATTTCAAAGATTTTCACCCAAAGTAGCTAATTTTTTAAAGTGTGGTGCTTTAAATCAAATTGACTAATCCACTAAATAATCTAAACCTCCAGAATTATAGATCACTGAGACTTTGCTATTCCATTTTTCTCATAGTAAAAAGAATTGTAATGCTCTGAATACTCAAAGTGCTGGATTTTTTTTTTT
>NW_007736900.1:40007-42277 GCF_000696425.1 Galeopterus variegatus
TTTTTTTTTTTAAATCTAGGTATTGAAAAGACCCTTTAACTGAGGGCAGCAGACCCATGTGTTTAAAAAGCCCAGACTTTTGTCACAGTTGTCAGAATCCCTAATATCATTATTTTTATGGCTTTTTTTTAACGTAGAGATAAATGACTTTACACTATTTCAGGATTTTTGATGTGCAAGTGGGTAGATGGTGTGGGAGGATGTGATGACTAAGAGTTGAAATAAAATTTGAAGAGTTCCTAAGAGGTGGAAAAGTTAAGCTGTGTGTTGTGCATCGAAGTTAAACTTTGTAGCAGTGTCCTCAAAGGCATAGGACCAAATCAACTAAAATCCAGAGAAAACTTAATGACAAGCGACCCACTGCATAACATGTGTTATTTGTTCTTCTTAGACACCAAAGTGAAAACAGAATTAGGAAAAGAGAATTCTAGAAATTTTTGTACCAGTATGAAGTATGACTTCAACAGCACATAGCCAAGGTTCTATAGAAAAAGCTTCCTCTCCCTGGAGTTTTTAAATATCATCACACTGCATTTAAACAGCCAGAAAACATGCCATTCGAATGACATGTTCAAGTCTAAACTTTGCTGTTTTCTTAATTAAATATAAATCAGTTTATAAATTGTCCAAGTAAAGCATGAAGGAATCTTAAAAACTATTTTCAATTACTCTAGTTTGAGTTAAGAGTTTTTGTTTTTCTCATTAAAGCAAACTAGAGAGTTTTAATCAGCTGAAGAATAGTAATTGCTTTCAATTAAAAACTAATAAGAATAAATTGATATCATACTAAATCATTTTTTCTGTACCAGTTTCATCTTGGTTTCAATTAAACCCCATTGTCAATATAAAGATCTCATCCACAATTAGGAAAAATTATATGTGAAACACTCATCATCTGACACACTTCAAATTCCTTGAAAGCTTCCTAACTTCGGTATAAAAGCACAGAATCCAAACATGGCTATTTGGATCTGAATGTATTTAAGGATTGTGATTATGTAGAAAATGGATTTTGGTAATTCTATATAATTTAAAGTATAGCAAGGAATCATACAAGCTTGTCTCAGGACTAAAGACAAGACTGGTCTCAGACTTACTCTGCATTACACACTTAGAATACTCTGATTCTAATCTCCATGACTTACACTGGTAGGACACAGAGTATATTTGGAAAACAAAATGTTTGTACTATAAATTCTTAGACAGATGAGTATGTACACTTGGCATCCCTGTTGTTGAGACGTAGATGAGGGAAAGGTGCAGCACCCTCACAAAAAGCATGATAATGACAGCCTAGAAAGAGACCAAAGATCTAGTACCTTTCAACTTAGAGTCTTCTGAGTAGAAAAGGTGAAGAATAAGGGAAATATTGGAGAGACAGAACAAAATGGATAGCCCCACCAGAATCAGCCGGATGGAATTCTTACTTGCTCTAAGTCCAAAGCTCCGTCTCTCCTGCAAATCAGGTGNAAGATCTAGTACCTTTCAACTTAGAGTCTTCTGAGTAGAAAAGGTGAAGAATAAGGGAAATCTTGGAGAGACAGAACAAAATGGATAGCCCCACCAGAATCAGCCGGATGGAATTCTTACTTGCTCTAAGTCCAAAGCTCCGTCTCTCCTGCAAATCAGGTGAGTACAATGAATTTTATTTTAACTAAATTTCAGGTATCAAAAATAATTGGAATTACTGTTTTCCTGTGCAGTACGTATGAAGCCAGCCCTTTTCTTTAGATAGAATAAAGGAAGGCTAATTTCAATTCAACCATTTGGCATTTCATGTTGATCTCTGTTCATGACAATTTTGAAGAAATAGACTAATGCTATTCAATTTTATATATTATCAGTTTGGTCTATGATTTAACCCACAATCTTTAAACAGGAAGACTGATGACAATGACAGATGACATATGTACTGATTTTAATTGACTTCAATGAGAATTGTTATATACATAATTTGCAAGGTAAACTTTTTTTTAGAAAAATGACTAACATTGTTATGTCCAAGTAAATGTATACATCACCCTTAACATCCACCCTGGGAAAAGGGGTTGGGGCATAAAAATGTCAATACCCTTAGCATTTTCTTAGTAAGACGATTAGGATAAAAGTAAACTATTATCATGATTTCCTTCCAAAAATGAAATTCTGCATTATTTATATCACTACATTTATTAATTACACTATGTCATTATCTGTATGTCTGAATTATATAATTTCTACATTTTTATTACATGATTAAATTTATTGTTATGGAACCATGGATAAATATA
>NW_007736900.1:43926-44737 GCF_000696425.1 Galeopterus variegatus
GGAAGAGCTCATCAAAATCACTGTATTTCAAAATAATCTTGTGATTTCAAATTAAAAACAAACAAAAAATGATGGACTTGCTATGACTCTGATCCACGTATCTTGGTAAATCTTGGTCAGAGAATTTCTGCTCAAACTATGCAACCCTTCGGGGTGAAGTAGCCATGGAGTAACCAGATCACAACAGACTGAGTCCAATACTTTCGTCACAAATACGGGCATGGGTGTTCCTTTGGGCACATAAACTCAAAATAGAAAGCCCTTAAGGGCTTATGGAGCAGCAGCTACAGGACAGTCCTATTGACATACCTCTGTCAGGACATTTTGCCTTTTAGTGCTGCACACCCAAGAATTGCTCATATTTGCCCAGACAGGATCACAGTTCTAGCTGAAGTGCACAGGGCACCCCTCCAACCTGAGGCTGAGTGACTAAAGCATCACCATTCGCCTTGTGTATTTTTCAGTGAATCGATATGCTGCAAGAAATTACTTCACAACCTCTAAAAAGAGCATATTGTACTCCCTTGTGAGAATTTAAAAAGTCACTATGGAAAAAAACACAGCTTTTGATCTTGGTCTGATTTAACACTGCAGAATAAAATAAATGCCCTTGGTTTACACACGTGTAAAATGTAGACTCACTTACCTACATCAGAATGAAGCCACTATACAGACTTTACATTTTTGAAGCCTCAAAGCATCAAGGAGAAACTCAAGAATTAATAATAAGAGGCCACAAGTTGGCACACTCTATTAAGTTAATGTCCCTGAAATGTAGCTCAGAAGCCGCCTTTCCATGTTGGAGGTAGCG
>NW_007736900.1:46087-48169 GCF_000696425.1 Galeopterus variegatus
TTATAAATTGAATTCAAATGTAAATAGACTCAAAAGGGTCTGCTATTTAAGAAAGTCCTATCAGCAAAATAATTATTTTCTTCTAAAGTGAAAACTCTCCTGAGTGGCTCCCATAGTTAAGAATGCAACAGAATTACCTCGTGCTCATTCACACACTGCTGGGCCTCACCCTCAGAGTGTCTGTTTCAGGTGGGGCCCAGGAATTTGTGATTTTTGTCAATTTTCATGCAATGCACTTTGAGAACCAATGCCTTAGGTCAATTCTGTACACATGGACTTGTTAGGTTCATGGTGTGGATGTATCTGGAGCCCTGCCCACTGAAGTTCATTTGTATTTGCAGAGTACCATGGGTTGCTGTACTGTATGTGTTGATTTTTCTGAGGAAGAACATGGTATCTTGTAGAATGAGCTTGGACTTTCTAGGAAAGAGACCTAAAACTGAACCTCAAAGCTTCAACTCATTTTATTAGCTGTGTGACCACAAAACTACTGGGTACTCTTGTGTCTCAATACACTCTACTGTCTCAGGCTTAATGATGAATAAATGAAGATTATTTACTTTGCCTTGCTCCAGAAAATATTTTAGTAAGTTTTCAAGTATACTTAAAATACAGCAAGACAAAAGATGACATAAATTAAACAGAAATGAAGGAGATGGTAAACAAAAAGTAGGGGAATAAAACAGAGACGGGTGGAGATAAACAAAACATACCACAGACAACGACATGCATGCTCCAGGTAAGCCATAAATCCAACTGTAAACTTTGTGACACTCAAGGTAAAAATGCAAACTGAACATTTACTAAACTCAGTGCCCACAGAATAAAAGCAGACCATTTGTTCTAGAAAAACAGAACAATATTCCTGGAATTAAGAGAATGAGCATGTCCCCCAATTGTCCATCTTCGTTAACAAAGCTGTAGACGCAGTCTCATTATAATGTCCCCAAAACAGACCCATGCTTCATAACTGAGATAGGAGTTACTTAGTCCCCCTGGATTCAGGTTTTAGGCCACTCCCCTGGGGCTCAGACCAATCCCCTAGGACTCAAGCTCCACCTCTGAGTCCTGAGCTACAGTGGCTTACAGCACCTATTTTCAGTACCAACACCTAAAGATTGAGACCACAGGAGGCAAACTTACATTATCTCAGTTGCGGTGGAGGGTGCTCAGTAAAAAGGAGTTTACCCCTTAAATGACCTTCCACTGGAGGTGCTAGAGAGCACTGAATGTATTTGAATATATTCAGTGCATGTGCTGGAATTTGACCAGTGAGCATGCTCTAAAAGAGACCAACTGAGCATGTGCAAGACTAGGTTACATAACTAGGAACTACCCTCTTAGTTGAATATTCATTAGATAGCATGAATATGTATTAGATAGCCAAACTATAAAAGTCAAATCCAGGAGGAAGGTTGGGCTGTCGCTCACTCACTTTGGGGCCAGCCCACACTTTGCCTATGAGGCATGCATGTCTTACTTTCTGTGTTAAACTTGCCTCTAGCAGGCTGCTGTTCACTCTGGGACAAGTCAGCCCTTTGTAAAGTGTGTATTTCTTACTTTCGTATTAAACTTGCTGCAGCTGTCGCTCACTCTCTGGGGCTAGGCCGCGCTTTCCCTGTGAAGTCTGTATTTCTTATTCTCTGTATTAAACCTCTTTTCACTGTCTACTGTGCCTCTGCTCTTCAATTCTTTCCCGTGGCAGAGCGAAGAACCTGGTAGAGGACAGGTGGGTTGAGGCCAGCTATTGTACTCCCTAGACCCTCTCCTCTGGTATCATAATGACAGGTTCAATGTGACACGGTCCAGGTGGGTCCATAAGTCTCTGGCCTGGCTAAACTCAAGCTTTTATGCAGCAATTATTGCTCTATTTTACCTCCTGAGAACTGGGGGGACTAGAGCTCTTCATAGTTGTTAGTTAAATACAGACACATTTGCCTTAATTGAGAGTTGAGGAGGGGGGTAAAGGGGATATTTCTTTACTAAAATTGAGCAGACAATCCACGTTCCTAGTAGAGGTCACTTCACCATGACTAAGAGGCAGCCTAAGAGCTTCCCCTGGTCAGGGGCAGTATTCTCCTT
>NW_007736900.1:48756-50865 GCF_000696425.1 Galeopterus variegatus
ACTTCACCATGACTAAGAGGCAGCCTAAGAGCTTCCCCTGGTCAGGGGCAGTATTCTCCTTGGAAAAATGTTTGGATTCACTCTAATTGAGAGATGAACGGGCAACTAAGATTCCAAAATAAGACAGCACTAAGGGCATGTGACCAGCACAGTGACTGGACTTATAAAAGGCATACACCCAAAGGGATATTATTTCGTTTAGGGGGTAGTAGTTGTTACTTATCATTTTATAAGACTGAATGTCGGCACCAGTTTAGTCTTGGCATAGGCATAATGTCAGAGATGGGATTTGTCCCCATGCTGCGAGCCAAGAGGGTATATGTGTGTGTGTGTGTGTGTGTGTGTGTGTGTGTGTCTGTGTGTGTGTGTGTGTGTGTGTTCATTGCTGTTAGGAAGAAGGCGGAGTTCGGTAATATACTGCTTCTTACTGAATGAACACCTGTAAACAGCTTAAATCAGTTAGCAGGGAAGGAAACTAGCATAAGCAATTAAATTAAAAAACTGTCCAAAGCAAGTGTCATGGCAGATTTGGAATTATGCTATACCGGAACACAGGTGGATGCTTTAGTTATGGTATATTTATATCTACCTTTAACTTATTCCAAAGAGATTGGTGGCAAACCTAAATATTTTCTTACCTACGCATTTTGTAAAATTTATTCAGAAATTTGGAATTCGTAGAGAGGACAGTTTCATTTACATCCAAATAAATGAATATGTCTGTATAAATTAAAAAATTTAAAGACCATAGTTAACACAGAATTATCTTTGTTTTTGGTAGGATATCTAATTTGGGGCATACAAGAAAGAAGATATGTTTTATAACCACCTAAGGAAAAATTATGACAAAAAATGAAGAGGCAGGAATATCACATTTTAATTTAATGGAAACAGAAGATTCCATTTTCTTAACAGAAAAATTATACATACTGTACAATTACAATGAGCTGCCTATATGCATTGTTTCAAAGAGTAACATTCAAAATAACTGCAAATATCACAAGCTAAATGTTATCATTATGTAAGCATTTTAATGTAATGGGAGCCATTCCCATGACCTCTAGAAAGTCCCTTAGCTCTTGTTCTCTATTTTTTCTACCAATTTCAAACACATAATTCTATCTGGAGATAGACATTTACATTCATTTGGCAAATAAAAATCTCCTGTCTACCTAAGGCATATGATGCATATTATCAAAAGAATCCCATATTTCTTATCCTTGGGTGACGATATGCTTGCACCTCACATACTTTATCTTATTAGCAAACATACAAGCTAGTTCACTACTTGAAAAGGAAATTTTCACACATACACACTCGTTAAAGTAAAATTATGACAGTTCTTCTGAGGAGCAAAATTTGCCAAGTTATGTTTATGAAATCCATAGTCTTTCCACTGATACAGAATATTGAGTATTAACTATCAATCATTTAAAAAGGAGCACTCTAATCTTATTACAATTTACAGCTTCTGAAAAATCTTCACAAGGAAGAATGCAGGCAAAACCAGCACTTACAGGAAACTTCACATTCCAGACGTTCCATCGCAAAGGCCCTAACTGAGTCCCCACGAACAGCAGCTGTCTGTTCCCCTTACACTTCCCACAGTAAATGCAACACTTACTATTCAGAAAAGAAGACTTGCCACACAAGCAATTATTTTGCAAAAACTAGATAGACTGTTTATGCATTTGCATGAACACATTTGTGAAAAACTAATTGGCGGTACAGAAATAGGCCTCCTTTTGATGTTGTATATTTGTTTACTTTAATCAGGCATTATTCTATCTACTGTACATATCTCCTGATTCTAAATCCTGCCCCAGTCCCAGCTCTCTTTACCTCTGAAGGGCTAGTCCCCTACTACCTCAAAACCAATTTCAGTATCTGTCACTTAAAGGGATAATAACAACAGCCTGCCTCTCTAGCAAGACTGCTATGAACACACCTGAGAAGATTAATATGAAAGCATCGTATTATAAATGAAATCATCATAGGAATGAAATAGTAGTTAATATGTATTCAGTGCATTGTACTACATGCCTATTATTTAACTAATTTAATCACTAGAACAGCCCTATGAACAAGATACTATTATTTTCATCACAT
>NW_007736900.1:51411-53364 GCF_000696425.1 Galeopterus variegatus
ATTTAACTAATTTAATCACTAGAACAGCCCTATGAACAAGATACTATTATTTTCATCACATTTTATACATGAGATAACTGAGGCAAAAAAATAAGTTATGCAACTAACTTCTCACAATCAGAGATAGGGCCAGGTTTGAAACTAGCTAGTGTGATCCCAGGACCAGTGCACTTCACCGGAATGCTCAGTAGGATGGCAAAGAACACTGATCAAGGCTGAAGCAAAAAGAGCTAGTCAAAAAAATGATTATCCGCCTCTACCATACCAGGCTGTGGCTTACACGGGCTCTCATTCTGTCACTGCCCACATCTACTGCTGTAAAAGTGACGACACCACCCAGGTCCTGCCTGGGATTCTATAGCATGTATTCAAGACCAGATAAACACATCAGTAACATGCAAGGATTATACCTGACCAAATGTCTGTGTGCCACCTGTTCCATTTCCAGAAACTGAGCTATACGGCGATCGTGGGAACATACACAAAACTTTGGAAAAATACCCATGTTTGGCATGAGAAAAAAAAAAGAGTCTATGTTCAGTCAGCATTCAGTAAATATTTCTTGGAGCACTCAGTATGTGTCAGGCAGCTAATGGGATCAAAAAGACAAATAAAACCTCTGTTTGTTACCAGGCATCATTGTTAATGGTATGTAAGAGGCTTTGCACCAGTACTACAAATTTCTTCTTATCCAAGGGTGGCGGGGGAAAGAACAAGGACCAGATCCTGAGCTGCGCTGGCACAGGCTGGGAGAGTCCTCCCAGATTTATACTGAAGCCTTGAAAGAGTTATCACTGAATTCTCTTCAGAATGATGAAAGAACAAGGACCAGATCCTGAGCTGCGCTGGCACAGGCTGGGAGAGTCCTCCCAGATTTGTACTGAAGCCTTGAAAGAGTTATCACTGAATTCTCTTCAGAATGACATTTACAATAAAGGCAAGATGCCAAAGCAGAAGGTGAAAACTGGCTTGAATTGCCCCACAGCCAAAAGATAATTTTTTAAAATGTGCCTTGTCTCTACATCTTGAAACAAGAAAATGTTTTTTAGCAATTGTTCTCCACAATCCCATTTTCCGATATGTTTTTATTTCATTTCTCATCTCCTCATTTCCTCCATCCAGTCCTTCACTTTCTGTTAGTAAAATACTGTCAGTGACATCTCTAAAAATGGGTGAGAATTTCTTCATACTGGGTGAAAGGGGCCAACTCAAAATACTATCTAATCAGATTCTGAGATTATGACTTTTGAGAAATGCCTCAGTGTAAAGCCTTCTACTTTTTGCCCCCACCCCCCAAAAAGTATTTTAGCCCTTTCTGTTTGGAAGAGATTCTACTGTGCAGCACATCCACCCTCCATCTTACTTCCACTTTATAACTCTGACTACTTGAAGCACAGTAGGGGTCAAAACTAAATGCAAATAAAAGCTAAATGCACATGGATTTTACCAAAGAAGAAAGGAAGGGAGGTAGGGAGGAAGGAGTTGGTCATTTTATATCAAAGAAAATATAGCTTTAAAAGAAAATTAATTTAATTTTTTATACCAATTATTTGCATTGTGTTGTGTTCTGAAAAGATTCATGTAATCCTTACTCTTGTGCACAGATCATCTAATTTGCACTGGTTTTTGAGAAAGAACATTTAAACTTTGTATTCTATATTGTTAACATTATTACACAGATAAGAGCACAAAAATAAAATTTTGAGAAACCATATACTATGAAATCTTAAATTCATCACTTTAAATATGTACTAGCCAAAATTGGTAAAAGTTAAGTTTGTCATCCCAAGGTTAAGTCGCCCACACAACACCCACACTGAATAATAAGGTATGTATTTAGTTGCCTACCTAGCAACCTAAAATAGAATATTTGAACAACAATGGCAAATTAACTACTATACTAAGGGAGAACTCGAGTCTCTAAGTACCTAGAACACACAATTGCCACTCAAA
>NW_007736900.1:53947-56550 GCF_000696425.1 Galeopterus variegatus
AAATAAAATTTTGAGAAACCATATACTATGAAATCTTAAATTCATCACTTTAAATATGTACTAGCCAAAATTGGTAAAAGTTAAGTTTGTCATCCCAAGGTTAAGTCGCCCACACAACACCCACACTGAATAATAAGGTATGTATTTAGTTGCCTACCTAGCAACCTAAAATAGAATATTTGAACAACAATGGCAAATTAACTACTATACTAAGGGAGAACTCGAGTCTCTAAGTACCTAGAACACACAATTGCCACTCAAACATTATATAACGATGAGAATTGTTAACTTTTATATTCCCTATCCCCCTGATTTTGTAATGATACTCTAACCATGCAATATATTTGTGCTGAATTTTATAGTTTACAGAGCACTTACACATTAATTATTTCATCTTTATTCTGGCCAAAAAAGGGAAGGAGTGAGGGAGAGACACAGAAGGGATGGGAAAAGGAAAGAAAAAAGGAAGGAAGAAAGCTGTGTGATAGTAAGATTGCCACCATTTTACAGATTAGGGAAAACATTCAGAAGTTAAATGATTTGCCCAGGAGTCCGCAGCCAGTGGATGGAGGAATTAATATTCAAACTATTCAACATTCAACTCCAGTCATTTGGCTGCAAGTCTCAAGTTCTTTACCTTATACTCTGAAACCTATAGCTTACTAGTTTGCTGCTATATCACTTTTCATCCATTACCTTAGTTTGTACTATTGAAACTCAGAGATTAATTTTATTTTTATAGCAAGCCACACCTATTATAATTCTCAACTGCAATTAATCAAAATAAAAATGGAAGGAGACATAAAAAATAGTCTATGTAACATCAAATGGATCAAAGTTCTTTAAGTTGCATGCATGCATTTTCTTTTCGATTAGGGTACAAGAAATGCAGACTTAATTAACATGAAACTCTAGATACTGAAAATGTTTTTAAACTGCCAAGAGGCTTTCAAATCATAAAGATTCTAATGGCTTCTGTTTACCATTTTTTAAAAAATCCTTTAAAAAATGCATGCCTTACTGTTTCTGTGTTATTATATATGTCATATTAAGGTTTTTACACCTGTTTCAAACCACCAACCATGATACATTATTTATTCAGTGAACAGATGTATTAAACAAGTACATTGTACTATTGATCTGTACAGGTTTAAGAGTAAAAAGTTCATGTTGTTATATCAACAGGATTGCCAAATTTAAACAAGCTTACTAAGGTAACTCCAAAATGGGAAGGAAAATAGTTCTTTGGCTCAAAGAAAATGTAAAGAACTTGAAAACTAAGCAAAAATTAAGGTGAGCTTTTATGTAATAATGTGTACATCACTATCGACTATTAACTTCTGCTTTGCTATTCCTCTACTGCCTCCCTTCTTCTAAACTCTTCTGTTCAAAAGGGCTGAAACTACACATATTCTTATCTGGATATCAAATGAGTAAAACAAAGTTTTGGTGGACCATGCACTGTTGTTTCTATAAGATATAAATTTAAGTTAAACCCAAATTGCATAAATAGTAATCTGTAAATTTGTTTATAAAAAATTACTTATTAAAAATGTTTTATATAATTGACAGATAATAATACAATTCATCTAGTAAGTACAATAACTCTGTATTGACTGTTACTTTTTCCTCTGCCAGCATCTACTGGAAAATGTTCAGAGTACTCACATGCAAAGTAAGTATCACTTATCTGATGTCACTACTCCAATAACTACTGTCTATGCAGTCACAAGAGCTGTCACAAAGCGGTGACATCCATAGGCAAGCCCCTCGGTTCCTTCCTGTTTTCAAGTGTAGCTAATAACTTACCCAGCAATACGGTTATCTGCTTTACCTGACCATAGGAGAGGGCTGCAACAAATTGACTAGGAGAGGGGAAGGTGGCCAGGCTTTCAGAGCAGGCATGTGGGGACCAGCAGCAGGGTGACTGATGCCCATAGATCAACAGAAAAAAAGAAAACTTTAAAAGTTAGAAGGTAACTAAATATGCTTACAATCAGAGGCTATTAATTGTAGCAGCAAGTAGAACTATAAACCTTAATAGCCCTTTAAAAGGCACTTCTATATTATAAAAGAACAATAATTGACTCTCACAAAGATAAAAGGTAAAATATTAGATTCATAATACTACATCTAAGAAGATAAGAAAGGCGTAGGCATCACATATTGTTTAAAAATTTATATGTAAACTAATTTATATCATTAAAACTAGGGGTTTTAAAAGTTAAACTTCAGTAATCTGGAAGATATTTTCTTCCCCAGAAAGGCTCGATTTCAGAGGAAAAGGTAGTGCGTTATACCACGATAATGCACAACAAGAGACGGCACTCACACACTTGGCAAACATGTACTGAAAGCGTATCAAGTGAAGGCACTCCAGCAGGCCCCTGAGAACGGCAGGATAGAGCAACCAGGGCTCCTGCCCACACTGCGTGTACAGTGTTGGGGTTTACGTCTCACTTTCTGAGCCTCACTTCACTTACAATTCATCCTATCTGGACTGTTATAAGAACCAATTAAGATCATGAATACTGAACAATTTTTAACACTGAAAATCTGCCCATATCTGTAAAGTGGTGCTATTATACATCTTAACTCTATAG
>NW_007736900.1:57244-59108 GCF_000696425.1 Galeopterus variegatus
CCTGGATTCACATGTGTGTACTTCAGCAAGAAGTCCCGTCCCCCGGATCTCTACAGACGTGGCTCCCTCCACCAGAAACACCTTCTGTCCCACAACCTTACATCTACACTAACTCAGTCTTTTCCTTCTCCTCTGTCACTTCCTCAGGGAGACTTTGTCAGATGCCCCACACTAGTTGCCCAGCATGCTGTATTTGGCTAGATTTGCCTTGACTAACATGGAAAGTGTCTGATTTGTTCACCACTGTATGAACACAAACAAGGCACTCAAAAAACACTTACTGAATTGAACTGAATCCCGTGGTGGGAGACAAACACAAAAAAATGGAAATTAAAATAAATAAAATATAATTACAGAGATATTAGAGGGGTAGTGCTCTGCAAAGCACTAAGGCACGCACATCCCAAATAATCATTCTGCTTATAATAGAGGTATTAACTGGTTGAAAATGGGAAGACCCATTCCTGGAATCCTCTCTGATCTTGCTGAAGAGATTTCTAAGTCAAGTCTCAAGTAAAGTCACCATTTGTAATCTTTATACTTGCTGCTTTACCACTCCAGCCTTTGAGCTTTCAGCCACTCTCAGGTGGGCAAATGCCCTCCAGCCCAGGTAATAACACTTGTACCTGGTTTGTCAATTCAGATCTAAAGCACCCTTCACATTCACTCACTCTTTTGCAGTATACTGCCAAAAGAATTTGCACCCTACCACACATTCTTAAGTTGTCATATAAAAAAATTTTATCACAAGTTTAAATAGTTGTGAATGATGTATGTTCCCACATTTTTTTTTTTTACAGAAAATATGCCTCACATATATTTTTGTCAAAACTTTGGAGCTAAGAAATAGTCCATTCAGTTTATGGAGTCTGTCCATCATACAACCTTCCTGGAAAGCCAGTCTTCAATGTCAAGTCAAATAGCTAAATCAGATGTAATTTCTGTCTGAAAAGGTTATTTTATAATTTAAATACATAATCTAACTTGCATCCCTGTGACAATTTCTCACTTCTGAATAGGTGGGTGGATGGGTGGACGAATGGATAGGCAGATGGATGAATGGATAGGTGGGTGGGTGGATGGATAGGTGGGTGGGTGGATGGGTGGGTGTGTGGTTGGATNTGTATTTGGCTAGATTTGCCTTGACTAACATGGAAAGTGTCTGATTTGTTCACCACTGTATCAACACATACAAGGCACTCAAAAACACTTACTGAATTGAACTGAATCCTGTGGTGGGAGACAAACACAAAAAAATGGAAATTAAAATAAATAAAATATAATTACAGAGATATTAGAGGGGTAGTGCTCTGCAAAGCACTAAGGCACGCACATCCCAAATAATCATTCTGCTTAAAATAGAGGTATTAACTGGTTGAAAATGGGAAGACTCATTCCTGGAATCCTCTCTGATCTTGCTGAAGAGATTTCTAAGTCAAGTCTTAAGTAAAATCACCATTTGTAATCTTTATACTTGCTGCTTTACCACTCCAGCCTTTGAGCTTTCAGCCACTCTCAGGTGGGCAAATGCCATCCAGCCCAGGTAATAACACTTGTACCTGGTTTGTCAATTCAGATCTAAAGCACCCTTCACATTCACTCACTCTTTTGCAGCATACTGCCAAAAGAATTTGCACCCTATCACACATTCTTAAGTTGTCATATAAAAAAATTTTATCACAAGTTTAAATAGTTGTGAATGATGTATGTTCCCACATTTTTTTTTACAGAAAATATGCCTTACATATATTTTTGTCAAAACTTTGGAGCTAAGAAATAGTCCATTCAGTTTATGGAGTCTGCCCATCATACAACCTTCCTGGAAAGCCAGTCTTCAATGTCAAGTCAAATAGCTAAATCAGAT
>NW_007736901.1:0-4535 GCF_000696425.1 Galeopterus variegatus
AAAAAAAAAAAAATTATATTTGTGGTACGGAAATAAATAATACAATTTTAAAAATCCACCTCTGGTTTTCAATAGTCAGGAAACAGATCACTTCAATTAATTCACTGAAATATCAGCACTGTTTTATAGTCTTCACAGTATTAAACAGTAAGAATAACAAATTATTTTAGTGGTTACCGGTGTTTAAAAATAATCACTTAAAGTGGTTCCAGGAACCAGAAATGGAGTTTCACCCAATAAATCAGTCTGTAGCATTCAGAAGCTTTCAGAGCGGAGCAAGCCCCGGCATTTCCATGGGGACAGAAAGTCTAAGGATGGCAAAAAAAAGGCTCCCGTGCCCCGGGCAGCTTGTCCCCCACCTGGCAGGGATAGTTGGTATCCTTGTCAATAGCTCCAAGCACAAGGGCAGGGAAACAGGAACCATGAGGCCATTCGGTGGCCTTCCTGTGCCCTCACATGTCCCTTCGTGCCTCCCTAGGACAAACCCAGACTCATCAGGGTACCACTAGGTGTCCTCGTCTTTCTCTAGGGGGGAGCATCAAGGTGCAAAACTGCAGCTGGGGACAGGACATCAAGAAGTGGGATCAATGGATGTCACCGGTGGGCTTCTAGACACATCCCCCAGCCCCTCCAGACACCCCCATGACCGCCCCATGGTGACAACAGCTGGCCCTGTGGCCCTGACGAATGAAAGCAGAGGCATGGAGAGGGGACCAGGGTGTGCTTGGGTCCCTCCCGTGTTTAGTGGCACATACTAGGTGATGGCCCTCTGGGGGACCAAGCCATGACCTGGCAGGAGCTGAGCAGAGAGCAGCACAGCCAGGAGGGGGCTCCTGGGATGAACGTTTCGGGGAGACTGGGCTCCCTTTCCTGGAACTTTTGACAGATCTAGCTGGTGGCCAGCTCAGAAGATGGGGGACTAACCCAGCGCCAAGTGCACAGTGGGTATCAAGGAACAGCAGTCCCTTCCCAACTTGGGAAACGGACATGCCAGCTCCTGCAGACTCCGCCCAGCAGTGTGCATCGGGACGGAGAGGGGCCCTGCTGTTTGCTCGCTCCGTGCTCAGCCATCTCGTCTTCGAAATGGAGATAATAACTCGTTTTATAGTGCTGCTGTGAAGATGAGAGGAATTAGTAAATGGAAGTGCTTAGGATTGTACCTGGCAAATAGTAAGACTTCCTCCCCATTGTCACGACTGCCACAGTCTCTCCCTCTGGGTTCCGTCGTGGGGAGGGGTCATCTCTGATCTTCCTCTCTCTGGTGCCTAACACAGTATATGGCTAATACAGTAGGTGCTCAAAGCAGAAAGGAAGAAGGAAGGGAGGAAGGGAAGGAAGCAGTCTATGCACAGGACCCAGAATTCTAGAGTTTTCTGGAATTGGCTGAGTCACCCCCCTCACAGCCTGCGTGGTGACAGGAGCGATGAGACCATGTTGGCTGAATCCCTTCTGCTCTGGTCTCTCTGCCTCTCTCCCTGGCTTGATCTCAGAGGAAGTGTGTTTTGGAGACCAGGGCACTGGACTCAAGGTGAGCCGAGAGATCCGGTGCCATGTGCTTCCGAAATAGCTGCCTGCTTGTGTTCCGGATGACTCATCGACCACAGCTGGCCCCAGTCACATTCCTCAGCTCTTCCCACTGCACTGGAAACTAGAATACTGACCTAGCTCGGATCCTTGTGACGCCAGGAGCCAACTTCCTGGCCGATGTTTGTTAGCAAGGGTGAGTCAAGGGGACTGGTCCTCAGACTTGAAGAGAATGACATCTGGGCTTGGGGAGGACGTTGCTGTGGCTCCAGTGAGTGCAGAGCTGGCTGGGACCCCCAGGCGAGGTCTGCTTCCACGAGGACCGTGGAGGCTCAGAGCTGGGCACACAGACGGTGAGAAGTCCGGATCTGTGGCCTCCTGTGCACCTGCACGGGGCTCTGCCCCCCCTCTGAAGGCAGCGGTCACCTCCTGCCTGGCCCTGGGGTTGCTGGACACTGCTTCAGCGCCAGCTGGGCACTCAGTTCCCTAACGCAAGGACCTTGCCCATGAGCAGGGTCGCAGTCATCACTGGCGAGTGAATAAATAGATGGAATGTCACAAGGAAAGATGGAACAATGAAGCAGGAACTTGCCAGGGGTCCACGTGGGCGGGTTGGCAGAGGCAGCTACTGTCAGAGGCAGCTTCCTAAACCAGCCCCAGAAGTGGCTTCTCAGGAACCAGGAGAGTCCTGCCCATGGCTCAAAGGACTCCGCACGGCCAGAACCCCCTTGGCGTGGGCTACATCTGGACACTGTGTTCTTCAAAGGGTCCCCAAGCCCAGCCGGCTTCTTTTCTCTGCAAGAGGACCCAGCTCTAGCCGTCCATTTGCCGGAGAAAAACCAGAAGCCCCCAAAATCATGAAAACTGCACTGATTTTCATGTCCCTGTGGAACAGGGGGTCTCTGCATTTCACATACAGAGGTGCTGACACTACTTAGGCCCCTCCCTGCCTCTCCTTGCTAGCTAGTCTCACAGCTGCCACATGTCCCCATCCCCACAGAGTCCTCGTCAGCAGGTCCTCGGTCCCACCACATGCCTCTTTCTCTTTCCCTTTCTCCTCCTGACTCTGTTCTCAGCCCCTGCCCCGGTCCTCCAGGCAAGCCCAGCCTGTTGGGTAGTGTCTCCTGCTACTTGCTCAGATGGGGGAACCTCTGGTTTTCTGGGTCCTAAAATCCTCGTCCTTGCTAATCTTGCTTTCCTGGTGGCCTGGTCTGGGCAGTTTTCCTTCTGTGGGGTAAATTTCCTCTGTATATCGGTGCATTCTTCTCTGTCCCAAAGAACAAAGTTGCTCATAGCACTGGGTTCGATTCTTGGCCATGTTTTTCTCACTGGAATCCATCAGGCCCTCCCCCAGTCTTCCAGCGGTTTTTGTCCCTTGGGCTGGCCTCAGAGAAAGTTAAGCGCCCTGGGCGAGGCTGGCAGGCCCAGATGCTCGGGCAGGAGGAGGTCTGGGTAGGAGCTCCTGGTGCTGGCTGCTGTCTAGTGTTCTCTCTTGACCTCTTACCTGTTCCCTGGGCTGTGCCTTTGCTCAGTGACAATGAAGGTGGGTTCTGACCAGCTGATACTCCACAAGGCATGATGCTGAGACCACTCGCTCAGAGCTCGGCTGACCCAAGCTCCCTGGAACTCCCTGGGAACTCACTGGGTGCAAGTGAAATTTTGCTCCAAAGGAATACTTGTGTCTTCCTACCAAGCGTGGAGGATTGCTGCCTTTCTCCCTTGCTTTTCACATGGTATCTGTTGAGCTACAGTGGCCTGTGTTCACAGGAAACTGCACTAGTTGCCAGAAGACTAAGTGCAGGACACAGGCAGAGAGATGCTCCATAGTTTAATCAGATCTGAGCAAAACAACTCACTGTTTGTAAAAGCAAAAACACAAACCTAAATCCTGCTTAAGGTTGTTCTTTTCTGGGGGGCTCAAAGAGAAGGTTCCGCAAATGCTGGACAATAGCAAAAAGAGGTCAGAGGCCTGGAGGTACACGTGCTCCTGATGGAGCCAGTGTGAGTCATGCCTTTCCCCTAAGATGGGCTGGTTAGTGTGGGGCAAGAGGTCAGCCGAATCCCCAAGGATTCCCTAGAGCTAGTAACGTTCTAGCTCAGCGGGAACCTTTTGAAATGATCTAGTCCAAATTTGTTCTTGGGTTTTTGTCAATCCCTGTTTGGGTTTTAAGATGGTTGTCATTGGAAATTTCATGTACCGTCGATGAGAATAAAAAATTGTGGGCCGGCCCGGTGGCGCACTGCTACAGTGCACTGCTTGGGAGTGTGGCGGCGCTCCCGCCAAGGGTTCGGATCCCACATACAGACCGGTTCCCGCTCACTGGCTGAGCAAGGTGTGGGAGCAGCACCAAGGGTTGCGATCCCGTTGCCGGTCCCCGGTCCGGTGCGGGCGCGACACTGAGGGTTGCGATCCATTGCCGGACACGAAAAAAAAAAAGACAAAAAATAAAATAAAATAAAATTGGTATACCTGTTCTGACAGGTGGTGATATACATCAAAATTCTTACAAAATAAAAGTTTGTGGCCTATTACCCACTATTTCCAGTTTTAGGAATTTTTCCCCAGGAATAATCTGATGTGAATATAGATATAGTAGCAAGTTGGAAATAACCTAAATGTCCACCAACAGGGAAATGGGAAACAAGGTGCAACGTATTCATACAAAAGAATAGAATTATGATGCAGTCGGTCCTCAATATCCACTGGTTGCACATCTGTGGTTTCAACCAATAGTGGATCGAAAATATTTGGAAAAAAAGAAAAACTCCCCAAAGTTCCCCAAAGCGGAACTTGCCATGTTGAATCCATGCAAATGAAGGAACGTGAAGGCATTGTATTAGGTATCAAAAGTCACCTAGAGGGCCCACCCCGTGGCGCACTCGGGAGAGTGCAGCGCTTGGGAGAGCAGCAGTGCTCCTGCCGCGGGTTCGGGTCCTATATAGGGATGGTCGGTGTGCTCACTGGCTGAGCGCGGTGCAGGCGACACCAAGCCAAGGGTTGTGATCCCCTT
>NW_007736901.1:4871-6116 GCF_000696425.1 Galeopterus variegatus
CCGGCCCGGTGGCGCACTGCTACAGTGCACTGCTTGGGAGTGTGGCGGCGCTCCCGCCAAGGGTTCGGATCCCACATACAGACCGGGTCCCGCTCACTGGCTGAGCAAGGGGTGGGAGAAGCCAAGGGTTGTGATCCCCTTACCAGTCACAGAAAAAGACAAAAAAAAAAAGTCACCTAGAGATGATTTACAGTATCCAGGAGGATGTGCGTAGGTTATAAGCAAATACTATGCCATTGCACACCAGGGATTCAAGCATCTGTGGATTTTGGTATCTGCAGGGGTTGCTGGAACCACCCCCAGGGACACCTAGGGATGACTGCACAGCTGGTAGAACAAGTTATTCAATAACACAGGGAAAATGCTGGGGAGGTAAATGAGGTATGTATTTTATACCCAACATGATCTTTACATAGATAACATGGTCCTTCATAAGTAGATCAGATATCGTTCAATATATATGTGTTTCTATGTTATCTATATGTTACCTATATAGATATTCAGAAAAACTGAACAGGAATCCACTTTTGTTTTTTTAATTTTCATGTTTTCTAACTACGCAAATAAAAACAGAGATTCACTCACTCTCTCCTTGAGGCTGCTCTAAGAGAGAAGGTTGTGAACTTTTAGAGGTTCAGTTCGCTGGGGCGAGGAGTTGAGACCAATTCTGATGCTTAAGAATAGTTTAAAGGGTCTAAAAATGTGTCTCTTGTAAACAGACACAAATGCTAATAAAAACAGGAAAAGTCTCCCTGAACAGGAACGTGTGAGACGCTGAGGAAACTGCTTTTTCGTTTAAAATATTTAGACAATTTCTATTCTTTTTATATTAAACTCTTTTGGGTCCGTGCTTTTAAAGTCACTGTCCCTCCGTCTTCTTGGAAGTGGGTTTATCATAACATCGAAAGCAAATGTCCACTCCCATTTTCTGTATTTTAAATATTTTACTTTCTCACATCCTTTCTTCATTTTTCTTGCTGAATAAAATTTCAGAACATGCGAGCAATGAACCAAAGAGAAGAGAGAATGTGAAAAATGCTTTTAATCACAGTGCTGGTTGCTTCCAGCAGGAGTGAAGGAACGTGTCCCCGGAGCTCTGAGCTGAGCACAGTCGTCAGTGGCTTTCCCACCCGGGTGCAGCTCTGTTGGGGGTTTAGCAAGTAGGGGTCGCCCTGCCATCTGCCTGCTTCTCAGGAAGCTTCTGTCTCTCTGTTCCAATCCCCTTGCAGCTTTTCCAGAGCTTCC
>NW_007736901.1:8175-9648 GCF_000696425.1 Galeopterus variegatus
TGGCCCAGAAATGATTTAGGTAAACACAAATTTGTCCTCATCCAGGTATATACTAATACATAGGAAACTTCTCTATGAATTTAAATAATAGTGGTTGAATCACACTGGGATTTGGAGTACATGAGATTGATCCAATTTACAATCATAGAGCCTCTTCTGAAATCTGGGGACAGTCCCCTCCTGCTTGCTAAGGGACCTTGAGTATGGCTGCAGACAACACTGTGCAAAGGAGGGTCTGGACATCTCTTGAGAGCATAGACTCTCTGAGGTGGGAAGGATTTAGAAATCATCTGGCATATCACCCTCAGTTTGGGGCAGGAAGGAAAAAACCTAAAAGGACAATAAAGAAACAGAAAACGATGGCTATTCTGGGAATACTAAATAGAAGCGACCTAAATATACCTCCAGAAGTGCCAAAGCAGCCAAAACGACAAGGTCTGTGCTGCAGCTGCAGTTGCTACAAAGCTGGGGGTATTTTAGATCGATGGGACCTGCTGCATTTCAGAGACTCTTCTGGAGGTAAAATAAAGTGGCCACTCTTTCTCAGACTTCAGTTTTAAACTTTGGACAACATTCAGGAAATTCATACTGACTTTAAAGTGACTCTGTTTTTAGAAAAGGAAAGAAAAGTGCCTCTAGGAAAAGAAAACCCTAATCTTAAGAAATAAAAGGCGGTGTGAGTGCTTCCTAGCTCCAAGTGGAAGTTTTCAGGAAGAGGAGGGACTCATGCAAGGAGGGGCAGGTGAATTAGGAGGCAATTTTGTCAGGAAGGTGGGTGTCAGGTACAATAGCAAGCTCATGTGTGTCACCACCAAGGAAATGCAAAGACAACCTATGGAATGGGGGAAAAGTTTGCAAATCATATACCTGATAAAGAATTTGTATCCAGCGTATATAAAGAACACTTACTAAAAAACAATACTAAAAAAGACAAATAACCCAATTGAAAAATGGGCAAAGAATCTGAAAAGCTATTTTTCCAAAGAAGATATACCAATGGTCAATAAACACATGAAAAGACGTACAACGTCATGCTCTGTGATGAAATGCAGATCAAACCACAATGAACTTGGGAGTCTCTGACATACTGATCTCCTTTCCTTTGGGTATATACCCAGAAGTGGGATTGCTGGATCAGATGGTAATTCCATGTTTAGTTTCTTGAGGAATCTCCATACTGTTTTCCATAATGGCAGTACTAATTTACATTCCCAGCAACAGTGTACCAGGGTTCCCTTTTTCCCACATCCTCTCCAACTGTTAACAGTGGTCTTTTTGATTACAGCCATTCTGACAGGTGTGAGGTGGTATCTCATCCTGATTTTAATTTGCATTTCCCTATGATTAGTGATGTTGAGTATTTTTCAATATATCTGTAGGCCATTTTTATCTCTTCTTTAGAGAAATGTCTGTTCAGGTTCTTCGCCCATTTTTTAATTGGGTTATTTGCTTTCTTGGTATTGAGTTGCTTGA
>NW_007736901.1:10675-12296 GCF_000696425.1 Galeopterus variegatus
GGATATCCAGTTTTCCCAGCACCATTTATTAGAGACTGTCCCTTCTTCATTGTGTATTCTTGGTATCTTTGTGGACAATCAGTTGACTGAAAATACTTGGGTGTATTTCTGGGCTTTCTATCCTGTTACATTGGTCTTTGTGTCTGTTTTTATGCCAGTACCATGTTGTTTTGATTACAATATCCTTATAATATATTTGGATATCAGGTTGTGTGATGCCTCTGGCTTTGTTCTTTTCACTCAAGACTGCTTTGGCTATTCAGGGCATGGTGACCCCAGTTTATAACAATGCATCATATGTTTCAAAATTGCTAAAGGAATAGATTTCTAACATTCTCACCATACAAAAAAAGATGTTAGTGTAGTGGATTGAATTATGTCCCCCCAAAACTCATTGAAGCTTGAATGTGTCCCCCGAGTTTTATGTATTAGAAACTTGACCTCCAGTGTGACTGTTAAGAGGGTGGGAATCCTATTATGGTAATTGGAAGGTGGAGCCTTGAAGAGGTGATTGGATTGTAGGACCGTGCAGTAGTGAATGGATTAAAAATGGTGGTCAAGGGTATGGTTCTGAGGGCTTTAAAAGAAGAGTCTGTCTTTCCCTTTCTCTGCTCTCTCAGCTTCCACCGTCTTGAAATGTGAGACCCCTGGGTCACTGTTGCCACCACCAGATGGACTTNACCAATGGTCAATAAACACATGAAAAGACGTACAACGTCATGCTCTGTGATGAAATGCAGAACAGACCACAATGAACTTGGGAGTCTCTGACATACTGATCTCCTTTCCTTTGGGTATATACCCAGAAGTGGGATTGCTGGATCAGATGGTAATTCCATTTTTAGTTTCTTGAGGAATCTCCATACTGTTTTCCATAATGGCAGTACTAATTTACATTCCCAGCAACAGTGTACCAGGGTTCCCTTTTTCCCACATCCTCTCCAACTGTTAACAGTGGTCTTTTTGATTACAGCCATTCTGACAGGTGTGAGGTGGTATCTCATCCTGATTTTAATTTGCATTTCCCTATGATTAGTGATGTTGAGTATTTTTCAATATACCTGTAGGCCATTTCTATCTCTTCTTTAGAGAAATGTTTATTCAGGTTCTTCGCCCATTTTTTAATTGGGTTATTTGCTTTCTTGGTATTGAGTTGCTTGAGTTCCTCGTAAATTTTGGATGTTAGCCCCTTATCAGCTGTATGGCTTGGAAATATTTTCTCCCAGTCTGTGGGTTGTCTCCCCACTCTGTTGATTGTTTCCTTTGCTGTGCAGAATCTTTTCAGCTGGATGCAATCCCATTTGTCTATTTTTGCTTTTGTTACTTGTACTTTGGGAGTCCTATCCAAGAAATCATTGATCAGATTGACGTTGGAATCCAGTGTTCCCCTGTGTTTTCTTCTAGTAGTTTTACTGTCTCAGGTCTTACATGTAAATCTTTAACCCATTTTGAGTTTATTTTTGTATATGGCGTGAGATAAAGGTCCAATTTCATTCTTCTGCATATGGATATCCAGTTTTCCCAGCACCATTTATTAGAGACTGTCCCTTCTTCATTGTGTATTCTTGGTATCTTTGTGGACAATCAGTTGACTGAAAATACTTGGGTGTATTTCTGGGCT
>NW_007736901.1:13913-16098 GCF_000696425.1 Galeopterus variegatus
AATACGTAAGATGTGGTATATCTATACAGTGGACTATTATACAGTCATGAAAAAGCATGAGTGGGGGGTGGGCCTTGAAAACATCATGCTAAGTGAAAGCCAGTCACAGAAGGTCACATACTGTGTGATTCCATTTCCACGAATTGTCCAGGACAGGCAAGTCTACAGAGCCAGAAAGTAGATTAGTGGCTGCCAGGAAAAATGGGAAGGGAGATCTGGGGGGTTCACTGCTAATGGGTATAGGGTTTTTTCTGGGGTGATAAAAATGTTTTAAAAATAATTGTGGTGATGGTTGCAAAATTCCATGAATATGGTGAAAAACACTGAATTGTACATTGAAATAGGTGAGTTGGTGGTTTGAATTATATCTCCATAAACCTGTTCCTAAAAATAACTTGTATCCTTCTTAAAGTCGATGATAAAAGTGCACTCTGAAATATGGTCACATATATCCATTGATATCTATTCATTAAGCAGCGTGGTTTTGCCACAAAATATTCATAGTGTTTAGTATGTTTGGTGGCATTGCCAGTTGACTTTTAAAATTACTTCCCTTGATCTTTTTTATTTTCTTAAGCAAATAGGTACTAAAAAATGTTGTCATAAAAATAAACAAATAAGAAAGTGGCTAGTTTTAAAAATTGATTATATACAGTCTCCTGGACGAAGAGTTCAATACACCTACTTATGACCATGGAGGCCATGGGCTTTGATATTCGTACCATATGTGGGGGGTCTTCAAAAAGTTTGTGGAAAAATTCATCTTATCTTTTAATTCCATTTTCCATGTATTTTTTGAAGCACGGCATATTTGTCCCCAGATCTCATTTAAGTACCGTAGATGGATATCATCTATACCTAAATGTTGCAGCTCCCTCCTCTGAAATAGGTAGACCCTACCTAGCTTGGGTGGCGGTGGGGAGGACTGAGCAGGACCCTGTGTTATTCAGACACCCCCCTGCAGTGTGGTGCCATCTGCTTGTCCTCGGTGGCCAGGGTGGGCTTCTAAGTGCTGGCCTTCNCGGTGGGGAGGACTGAGCAGGACCCTGTGTTATTCAGACACCCCCCTGCAGTGTGGTGCCATCTGCTTGTCCTCGGTGGCCAGGGTGGGCTTCTAAGTGCTGGCCTTCATTTCTTTCTACTCTGTTCTCAGCAAAGTACAAGATGACCCACATCACGGGATGTGAAGGGTGCTTGCCCACGACCAAAAGACGAAGGATAAATCCAGGAATGCCAGGGGCTGCTGTAGATTTCCGACAAAAACTCTCATCAGCACTTTATTTTTTTCCATTTCTAAGTACATTTTCCTGAAATGCCAAAATAGGAACCTACTCTCCGTCTTCCTACAGTGCAAGGACTTTTGTACAACATAATTACTTCTTTTTCTTTCTAGGAAATTAGAACACCTGTCACTTCACACAGATGCCTGGGACCAGACATCAACCTCCACAGGACTGCTTTCTACCAACCTCTTTGTCACCAAGCAGGAGGCTTCCCAAGGGAACTGGGTTATCAAAGCCATGTAGGACCAGGTGATAACGACCAAGCACACAAGAGTCATCTGACGGGGAATTTGGTATGCATCTCTTTTGCAAAATCCTTAGAATCACACAAACACAACCCAGAGCAATTGCTCTATATCTGGAGCAGTGGTAAACAGCTCTCCCAAAATAAAAGCCCAGATTGCAGCCTATGCCTATCTCACTGGTGTAAAAGTTGACAGCCTAGTTAATTTCATAGTTGAGCTCCAATGTGATGTCACTGCACGGGGAACCGGAGAGAGATCTGCACCACCGACTCTCACAAGCTGGCATGAGCTGGCTCCATCACGCCACTGAGCATTTAACATGTTCAGGATGATAAAATTTTAGACCACCCAGGTCAGCGCCTGCAGCACCACAGTCCCAGGAGATACCAGCAAGGGCTCACTAACATTTGGAGAGTTGACCCGCATTTAGTTCTTTCATCTTAACTGCCTGCTGTGGTCTCAGACTCTGCTGCCCAAAGCATCTCTATCATCCGTCAGATGCTAACCACCCTGGGCTGAGCAGATGCCCAGAGCAGACGGTGAAACCCAGTTCTTCAACGTCTATATGGAAATCCAGTCTAGTGTGGCTTCAACGTTTTTCTTTTTTCTTTTTTTCCTTTTTGTCTTTTTTCGTGACCGGCAACGGATCGCAACCCT
>NW_007736901.1:17008-18091 GCF_000696425.1 Galeopterus variegatus
CAGCCAGTGAGCGGGAACCGGTCTGTATGTGGGATCCGAACCCTCGGCAGGAGCGCTACCGTGCTTCCCAAGCGGCGCACTATCCATTGCGCCACCGGGCCGGCCCGACATTTTCCTTTCCTCAGTAAGCTCTGCTGATTGTTTCTCATAAACATGTTTTGAACGGTCTTATCTGTCCTCAGTGTCCACTCTACTCCATTTTCCAGTGAGCTCTGGTTGGGACCATCTCCCGAGTTTTCTGACTGGTCACTGGGCATTGAATCCTGTCCTCTCTTCTGTTCTCACTGCCACCTGAGGGGTCTTCCTAAGACAAAAGCCCTCAAGGTCAGGGGCTCGGTCACTGCCCGTCACCCTCCCTCCATCTCCTCCAGGCTTGCTCATCTTCCTCCAGAACTTGTATCTTCACCTGGAACACACTTTCCTTCCTGCCTGTCTGTGTCTGGCTCTCAGTGTGTCACTTCTCCTGGGACGCCTCTTCCGGTCAGATGAGCCTCCTTTGAGGAGACATCCCTGATTCTCCTAGTAGAGTCGTTCCCTTCTATCTGCTGCCGCAGGACCTGGGAAGGCATGTGCAGTTCCCAGTGTGTGTTCCTTGGAACACAAGTCCTAGGGGCGAGGGCCTCGGGAAGTGGGGAACGCTGCACCTATGCACTCCCCTTGAAGATCTGCAATGTACACTAGCTTAGCAAAGGCTCTGAGAAGACCTGCAATAAAAATGAGACGCAAAACAAAACCCTCTGAGGTTGCTTTAACCCACTGTTCCGTACGCTTACGTGATCACAGAGCCGGTTCACCTAGCCCAACGCTTACAAGTGCCCTCCCCACCCCGGAGTTCCTGGAATTATCTGTTTAAATGTATTTCTCTCTTGGACTAGCCTATGAGTTTGTGAAGTCCAAGGATGATGCCTGTGTTACTTTCCATCTTTGCTACGTGGCAAGCTTAGCATTCGTAGGCATTTCTTGAACAGATTGCTGAGTACTTGCTTTGTTCCCTGTGGTGACTTTTTTCTGAAAAGCTCAACTACTGGGATTTCTGGCATTTGATTTTTTGAAAATGTTTTCTTCGAAAGGGGATGCTGAGTT
>NW_007736901.1:18546-20251 GCF_000696425.1 Galeopterus variegatus
TACTGGGATTTCTGGCATTTGATTTTTTGAAAATGTTTTCTTCGAAAGGGGATGCTGAGTTTCTGCTCCATTCCTGCAAGACACCTCTGCAGTCACTAGGTCCTGGAGCACAGTTCTGCCTCACCCCACGCCACGGTCATTAATGCTCTGTTTTTCCACCCAGCACGGTGTGCAAGAAATACACAAACCAGGCAATCAACATGAAAATGACCAAAAAGGCTCCACAGGAACCAATTTCTTAGTTGAGCAAAAGGTGCTAATCCATCTACCAAAACACCTATTAACTGCTCTTCTGGACCTTTCCTTTCTTTTCCCTCTGAACTCACTCAGCTGCCAGGTTAACCATCTCTCCCATGCCTCAGAGCGCAACTTAGATCCCACATGCCAACACACCTTCCTGAGATATTGACAGCTTCTCACAGGTGAGAGGAAGACCTGGCAGGGGTTTCCAATGGCTACATGTTCATGATGACCAGAGTTTGTGCAGCTTGTGGCGAATAAAGACTGTGGGTGTCATTCAGCTGCTTCTGTTTTTCTGGTTGTGCCTTCAACACGACAGATGTGTTATTGCTGCAAACATGCTCCCATCGCACCCCCACGCTGGTGCTTTGGAGTTTCTGTTCCCTCAAATCAATGATATTGACACAAGGTCAGTGAAGATTCTGAAGCACTTCTGCCATGCTCCACTGCACAAGGACCGTAGTCCTCTGTGAGGGTGACCGCAGGTGCATGGGCTGAGGTCTGCAGCAGCTACCCTCCATCCTGGGGTTCCTGTGGGTGACAGAACTGCTCCCCACTTCTCCCAACTCCCTCCCCTCGCCCTCCCCACACCAGGACGTGGACATGGAGGGGGGTTGTTCTCCTGCTGTTCATTCACTCATTTGTCCATTGATTTAATAAATGCTTTTCTATCCCTTACTGCATACCAGGTGCTGTACTGAGACTGAAAAAGACTCTGTCCTGGACTGAGCCCTAGCCAGGCTCCTCCGAGCTCCCTTCCCCACTCGCCCTCACCTTTGGCCGGTCAAGACTTGAACAAACACTAGCATAGTTTCTAGAGATCAAGGCCGCATCCCTAGGATGACTCCACCCCCTTAAAGTGCCTGCCTGGGAAAACTCAAGGCTGCCCAAAGAGTTTACTGCTTGCTCCAGCCACACCTGAGATAGGGCCCTGCCGCCCAGCCTCGCTTGGCCATAAGCACCAGATGGCGTCACATGGACTAACCCCCCTTCCCACTTTTTGTAATTTTTCACTTCCCTGCCTCTGCTCAAGCGCCCCCCCCTCCCCGTTCCACCTCTCTATTCTCGCATTCTCCCTTTAAAATGCCCCATCACCTCTGCAACCCATCACAAGGAACTCAGATCTTTCCCTACTGTCAGTAGTTCCGGAATAAAATCTGTTTTCAGCACCTTATCTGTGACAGGATAAAGCAATGAAGATAGCATTTCCAGCATCTGCCCTCATGGGGCTCACGTTTTAATGGGGGAGTGGGCCCTGAACAAGAAAAGAAGGAAGGCGGATGAGGGGCCAGGGCTGTGGTGCGGGGCTGCATGAACAGAGTCGCGGGTGGTCTCTCTGAGAATGGGGAAATTGAGCTGAGACCCAAAGGAAGGATACACCAGCCTTTTAAAGAGCTGGGAGAAGAGCATTCATCAGGAGATGATTGGACAAAGAAGACGTGGTATATGTACACAATGGAATGCT
>NW_007736901.1:20280-26441 GCF_000696425.1 Galeopterus variegatus
CACCTCTCTATTCTCGCATTCTCCCTTTAAAATGCCCCATCACCTCTGCAACCCATCACAAGGAACTCAGATCTTTCCCTACTGTCAGTAGTTCCGGAATAAAATCTGTTTTCAGCACCTTATCTGTGACAGGATAAAGCAATGAAGATAGCATTTCCAGCATCTGCCCTCATGGGGCTCACGTTTTAATGGGGGAGTGGGCCCTGAACAAGAAAAGAAGGAAGGCGGATGAGGGGCCAGGGCTGTGGTGCGGGGCTGCATGAACAGAGTCGCGGGTGGTCTCTCTGAGAATGGGGAAATTGAGCTGAGACCCAAAGGAAGGATACACCAGCCTTTTAAAGAGCTGGGAGAAGAGCATTCATCAGGAGATGATTGGACAAAGAAGACGTGGTATATGTACACAACGGAATGCTACTCAGTGGTCATCGCTGGGCTGGTTGCATGTGTCAGGGGTGTGGCTGAGGCTCTCACTCCCCACCCTCTGGACTGGTTGCGGGTGTCAGGGCTATGGCTGAGGTCCCCGGCCCTCCCCCCTTTCTGGCTTGGTAGCCCAGGGGACCTCCGGTCCTTCTAGGTGTTATAGGTGTTCTTTGGTGCAATGAGACCTTTACTAGTTAATATCAAACTTTGTCTCTGGTTGTGGGTACTTTGTTTTTTCTTTCAGTTCTGTGTTGGATTATTTGCTGTTACCACCACGTAAACTCTGAGCTGGAACTAATTTGTTGTCCTTTGCTTATTTCTAAAATGGGGGAACTTCCTGTAGGGATCAGCACTTGAGCTCTGTGGTTCAGCTAAGCTGCTGCTTTGCTGCTGATTCCTTGGGGAAGGCCTTTTGTGCAGCTCGGGTTTCAATGGTTGGCTTTATAGGTACTTCCGGCTCTTGAGAGATTCAGTGCACCTGGGTTGTGTAGAAACTCTGGTTTAGGCCTGTGTCTTTTCATCAAACTTTACCCCCTGCAGTTCTATATTCCTGACCAGTCTCCTCTGAGTGGTCCTACGCTGATTGGGGGGTGGATCGGCTGTCCTTGCTGTGTCCCAGTGTTCTTCCAGTGGGCCTGTGTCCCCCACCGCCCATGCTGCAAACACTTCCCATGGGATGGGCTGTACGCCGGTCCCTTGTGATGACCCACCAGCCTCTGAGAGGCTCCTTTTTTCAGTTGTCTGTGGCCCCTCACTCCTATGTGGGTCTGCGGGAACCCTATTAGTGGTCTTGCTGGCCTGGGGACCACCAAAGCCCTCTTCTCTCCTGCCGCCTCCAAGCAACTCCATCCAAAGGGCACAGCTGCGGCTTCTGCCAGCTCCTGCTCTGGGTGCTCAGCAGTTCCAGCCTGGATGTGGCTGGGGCTCAGAACAGTTGAAGAGGTCTTTTCCTTCTCTCGTGGTTTCTCCTGCCTTCATGCACTCCATAGGCCTCACCTCCTCTTCCCCTGAGCTCTAGTGGCCCCAGCTTGGCTGTCATTGCTTTTTTATAGTTGTAAACTGGTTGATTGGTGGGAAAGAGTGACACTGGAGACCGTCTATTCTTCCACCTTGACTGGAAGTCCTTTAGGGAGGGATTTAATAAGAGCTGGTGGTTAAGATGGCCATTCCTCCATTCCTGTTTTGGTGAGCTCTAAACTTGCATCCAAGGAAACACCCCAGGGTGTACTGACCCCAAGATCATGTAGGCATCTTTGAGAAGATCTAGTGTGAAGAATAAGCCACAAAGTTTTTAAAAAGAGGGAAATCATACAGACCCACAGTGTGAAATGACCGCCTGAGGCCACCTGCAGAACTACTCAACCACTGAACTGGCACTGCGGACTGTCATTTCTGAACCGTGTGTTCTTATCACTTACCCTCACGTCCTAGAGTTGACCAACTCTCCTATGCAACTCAAGTCCAAACAGCTCTAGGATCGCACTGCGTCAGTGCTACTGCCAGACTGCCGAAATCCTCGTCCTGCAGAGCCTAGTGACAACCCAAGGTCATGGAACTTGGGAAGAGGAGAGAGTTGGGAAGAGACTTGTCTTTCTTTTTTCTTCGGCTGTCTCGTGCTCAGGGAGCATCCTGCATCCACCGCTGAGCACAGAGAGGCTTTGCTGTTAGCCTCAGACAGCTGCAGGCTTGTTCTGCTGTACGCAGCTCCACTGCCTTTGTCTTGTTCTTTAATTGAACCTGAATTGCAAAAGTATTTTTAACACAATTGGTGAAAATTTAAGAGAGTTAATGCCATGCCCTTGGGCTCATAAAAACCTCACTTTCCCTTGGAAGTGCTTCAGCAAAGTGCCGATAAGGCCAGTGTCAGCAAAGGAATTTCTGAACATTCGAGTTCAGCCTGCTGCCCCAAGAGCTCAGGTGTGATGCATAAAACAATGTTTCTCCTGACTGCCTTAGTTTTCAAATGCTTTTGAGTGTCTGTCTGTCAGCTTCATTGAGATGGGCAGCAGGAATATGGATCTTCCACCTAATCGGACATTCCCTAAAATTCTTCTGGTCACTGAAACTGTCGCCACAGTTCTGTCCTACCTGGGTCTGAAACGCTTGCAGTGGAGGCAGTTCTCAGCTGGGCGTGGCCACGAAAGAAGATAGCATGGGGCCCGGACTGGGGAGGCCCGGTCCTGCCATGTCACACCGAGCACCACACGCCTCCCCATGCCTCAGTTTCCAGAAATCGGTAGTCTAACTGTGTGACATTCTGGACAAGGCAAAACTATGGAGACAGTAATAAAGATCTGCAGTTACCAGGAAGGGCTGGATAGGCGGAGGATGGAGGACTTTTAGGGAAGGGACACTACTCTACCATACTGTGATGGCCGACACATGTCCTTGTACGTTTGTCCAAACCCACGGAACGTAAGGCACCAAGAGTGAACGCTGATGTAAACTGTGGACGCTGGGAGGAGATGACGTCCCCATGTAGGTTCACATGTGACAATAACACACGTGCCACTGTGCTGCAGGATGGCGACAGCGGGGAGGCCCTGAGAACACGTGGGTAGGGGGTGAGTCGGAACTCTATACCTTCTGCTCAATTTTGCTGTAAACCTAAAATTGCTCTAAAATATAAGGTCTTTTTTTTTCTTTTAAAGGAGAGGGCAGAAGCTGCCTGACCTATCTCATAAGACTGCTATGAAGTTCATGGAGAGAAACAATAGACCTGTCTGGCTGAAAATGGCCAGGTAAGTATGTGCACTGTGGTTATTTTTTATTTTCTTTTTTGCAGTGTGGTTATTATTAAAAGTCATGATAAGGGGTTCGATTCCAGTTGGCCGAAGGCAGGGGAGGGATGAGCTCGGTGGCAGGGGCTGTGGGCCACGTGCTGCTCTACCCCTGTGCCTTGCTGGTTCATGTGGGCACCAAACCCAAGAATCCACGGGGGCTATAAACCCGCCAGGATTTGCACCACGGCATGATAAGGGTCTTGCAGAGGAGGCAGCTTGTGGCACGCTGCTCTTATTACTAAAATGCGATCATCAGTCAAACATTTTTGGAATTCCTCTTTTGAAACAGGCCTCCAGAATCCTATTTCAGTACTCGCAGATTACGCATTTGGTTTCCAGAAAGGGTTAAAGGGGGGTGACTAAAGTCTGTCCCCAAATGGTTGTAAAGCAATCATGAGCTGATTTTCTTGTCGGCTGCGAGAAATGAGAGCAAAACCATACTTGTGAAACTGTACTCTGACTTGCCCAACAGAAAAACTAGACCATACCAGGACGTGCCACGTAAACCATCTAAGAATAAACTGTTCTGACATCAGCTTGTCCAGCTCCCATCCTTGTGTTCCAATCTAAGGCCACGGACAAACTGACACGGTAGGAACCTGGCATGCATGCGTGTGCTTCAAAGATGAGACCACCCAGTGCTCGGCAATTCACACAGGTGACAGATTCTCACCAATCTCTGCTTACCGACTTCTCCCCGAAAAACAGCAGCCCTTAGCTAACCCAGCCCCTAAAACTGCACGTTGCTCCTTTAGAGACACTGAGACCCTGACAGGTCTATGCCTTCCCTGCTTGGACGTGTGTAAAGCCCTGTGGGTGGCCGCTGCACGGGGCTTCCATGCTGGGAGTAGGTCACGCCTGTGACAGACCCCTGGGCCCCTGCAGGCTGCTTTCCCACCTCCCAGGGGCCCTCTCCTGTGGCTTCTCTCATCCAGACGGTTTTAAGCTATTGTTAGGTCCTGGCCTGCAGGTCCTTCCACCTTAGAAGACCAAAACTCAAACCAACCATTCCAAGACCCCAAGGAATTATCTCCAAAGACAAAATTCCAGGGAGCCCTTTTGGTTTAGGGAAAGATCTTACACGGAGCTCTGCAACAAAGTATCAGAGTTTGGAGAAAATGACCAGAACCAGGAGAGATGTGTTTGTTTCTTAATTAAAGTAGGTTCCTGATCTCCACTTGTAGATGCTCAGATTCAGTATATCCGGGGTGGGGCCCAGGAACTTTTATTTCTCACGATCACCCAGTTTGAACTACGGTGGTTTTGACATCTGTAGAAGGTTCCCAGACAGGGAAGGCTGCCCCTCAGCCCACCTAGACTGGGTTCTCTTCTGGTGGCCATCAGGGTGCGAGGCATGGCTTTTGAAAGAGTGACAGTCTAAAGGGACTTCCCAGTAGGGCTCTGATGGGGACGCTGTCCTTTCATAGAAGGTTGAAGTCGGGGAAACCAGCTCGTTCTCACATTGGCAGCTGAAGGGACTTGGGGTCCTCCCAGCACCATAAGTGAGACAAACACTAGTTACCGCAGCTGAGCCTTTTCACAACGTACCAAAGATTTCAAAGATTTTCTCTTCGTCTTGGTTGGAAATAGGTTTTTCCACTCTGTGGAGAGGTGGACCGGCTTTTTCTTCTCAATAATAAACAGCCTTAAAACACTTGAAATCTCCAGCAATGAAATCTCTTGCAACCAGCAAGTGCTGTGAAGTCTGTCCCTCTTGGGTGAGACTGCAGAACTGTCATAGGAAGCAGCAGTGTGTACAGTCTGCAGAGCCACTTGGCAGAATTTGTCTCATGCGGAGCTCCAGCATATGGCTCAGGAAGGAGATTCATCGGTGTCTGGAATAAAGGGATGTCCCACGCTGTGCCTTCGACCCCCTGCACCCTCTCTGGCAGAAGGGGCTTTAGACCCATGGCTCACCCAGACTGCCCTTTGCAGGGCTGCATTTCTTCCAAGAAGTGGGATGACTTATCGAGGTGTTCCAGATGGTTCTAAGTGACCACCTCCTCTGGCTGCATTCCCTTCACTAGAGGGTGAAGAAACGTTTCTTCTGACTTGCTGTGCGAAGTAAATTAAGATGGTATTTAAGAAAGAAAAATGATAAAAAGAAATTGTCCTACATCTTCTGGACATGGGGAGAGGTAAAAAGTTAATATAGATTGTTGCTTTTGATCAAAGTGAAAGAATTTTACCAGAGTAGATACTGCTAGCGCATCTTGATTAGAGATTTGAATAAAATTGTACATTGAAGCAAGAGGCATTTACATGCCAAAGTTTACTGGACAGGGTAACTACGGTGACCTCCCCACTCAAGAGGCAGGCACTGTACACCTGTTCCTGAGCCTGAGCAAATCCTGGAGCTCACAAACGATCTCGAAAACACAGGACGGTGGGCAGCTGCAAACCTCCTGCAGGTCTCACAGGACGAGACGCCTCCCACGTCCCTTGGTCTCTGCTAGGAATGAGCTCTTTGCTGGATGCAGGTCTCAGCCTCTCCCCCTCATTCCCATCAGTGTCCGCAATGGTGACACATCTCTTTGGCCAGAGCTCTTTCTGCATGGCTTATGGGAAGAATGATGCTCTGGGCAGGTGGGTGTTGGGCTGCTTGCTGGATCAGGCTGATAGGCTTCTGCTGATATGTCATGCAAACACTTCCCAGATTGCCCATTCGCAAAGGGGGCCGTACAGCCTCTTGGTCATGCGTCTCCCAGGTTTTCTCTGGAGGTGTGGTTTCTGCAGCACCTCTGGCTGGGAGGTGTGAGTTCACGCACACACGCTGCAATGGAACCCCAGCACTATTGACCTTTTGGACCAATAATTCTGTGTTGGGGCACGGGAGCTGTCCTGTGCATGTCACGATGACCTCTACCATTAGAAGCTAGCGGGACCAGCCGGGTGGCGCACTGGATAAGTGCGCCGCTTGGGAAGCGCGGCGGCGCTCCCGCCCAAGGGTTCGGATCC
>NW_007736901.1:27071-34906 GCF_000696425.1 Galeopterus variegatus
GGAAAAAAAAAAAAAAAAAAAAAAAAAAAAAAAAAAAAAAGAAGCTAGCATCGCCCCCCCAAGTTGTGACAATCAAAATTGTCCCCAGACATTGAAAAATGTCTTCTGGAGGGACAAAAATCAATCCCCCACTCCCCTGTTGAGAAAGAACCACAACATCCCAAACTTCCTGATGATAACTATCACCTGTACTAGGGTATGCATTAAAATTATAATTTCTCAGGCCCCTTCTGTGAAGATTTGATTCAGTGGGTATGGAAGCTAGAAATCTGTATTTAACAATTATCCAGGTAATTTGTAACATCTAGTCACTTGGCCCTTGGGTCTTGTCTCTCTGGTTTCAGTTATCTGTGGTCAAACACAGTCTGAAAATATTACGTGGAAAATTCCAGAAATGAACAATTCATAAGTTTTAAATCACACACTGTTCTGAGCAGAGTGATGAAACCTTACATAGTCCAGCTCTGTCCTGCCCAGGAGGTAGCAAGGTCCTGAGGTCTTCCAGGGTTTTCACATCGTAGCTTGAATAGCCAAGGGAACATGTACATTGTTAATTGTCTAGCACAAAGTTTGCATTCAATAGATACTTGCTAAGTGAAAAATGGCCAGTATTGCCTTCTTGGTGACTAAAATGCTGGTTTTGACTCAAGCGGAGGTTGGAGGGAGACAAAGAAAAGAGGCCAGCGCAGAGAACACAGAGTCACTTTTGGCACCGTTGAGGCTGGTCGAGGCAGGACAGGCACCAGGCTGCCCAATGCCCTGAAGTCAAGACTCTGCCTGGCCTCCCCGGAGAGGCCATCTGACCCAGTGCTTAGGGAGAACTGAGTCCCTCAGGGCAGGACCGTGACCTCTGACCTCTTGACACAATACCTCTTGGGCTGGGAAGCTTACAATGAACTTGTGCACTTCGGAGGAAGAGGAAAAGTTAGGAATGACGAAAATAAAGGCAGCAAGAATCTGATGCACATGACAACGGCTGCTATTGCAGGATTTACCAAAAGAAAATGGCACCTGTCTTTTTAGTGTAGGTCAGTGTATGACTCTATTCCTGTTATTTATAACAAAATGTGTGGAACTGTGTAATTTGCAAGAAAATGCAATTTATTGCTTACTGTTTCAGGGGCTGGGAAGTCCAAAGTCCAGAGAACACTATGGTGAAGGCCTTGTTGGTGGCAACAGTGACCAAAGGGTCTCACTTGTAAAAACGGCAGAGCAGAGAGAGAGTGACTGTCACGTGCTCTCCTTTTAAAGCCCTCAGAACCACGCCCCTGACCACCATCATTAATCCACTCATTAGGGCATGGTCCTCAGAATCTAATCACCTCTCTAAGGCCCCACCTTTCAATCACCACAATAGTATACCCCACCCTCAGCAGTTACAATGGTGATCAAGCTTTAACATATACAACTTGGGGGACACAATGCAACCTATACCAGTCAGTTTCCATTCATTTGATGAACTCTTGGCCCCATGCAGAATGAGGCGGAGGCTTCCTCTTCACCTCGAGTTTAGCTGCCACAAGCCAAGCAATGCCTGGAGCTACAAGAAGCTGGTGAAGGCAAGAAAGGATCCTCTCCTAGAGGCTTCAGAGAGAGCACGGCCCAGCTGACACCTCGAGTTCTGGCTTCCAGCCTGCAGAACTCCGGGAGAATAAGTTTCTGTTGTTTTAAGCCACCCAGTTTGTGGTACTTTGTCTCTGCAGCCCTAGGAAACCAACATACCCATGTTCTGTATTCCATGAACAAAAGTGGGTCTCAGATAAGGGCAGCTGGGTGTTTTGAGCCTGTTTCTGAGGGTGAGTTTGGCAGACCACTTCCTTCAAAGACATATAGAACATGTAGTCAAAGTCCTGGGACCCAGCCCTGCTGCACAGAGTTGGAATCTCTACGGTCCAGCCCTGGAATGGCCATTCATTGCAGGCTCCTTTCCAGGTGATTTTTACCCACAGCAAAGTCTGATAAGAGCTGCTAAAGGGTTTGGACCTCTACCTCCACAGATCCTAAAACTGAGGCTTATTTGTTTTCCTTGGGGGTCATTTGAGCTGGGTGATTCTGTCCAGGCTAATCAAGCTCATGAGAAATTGGGTCCTGACTTGCAAGTAGGTGGCAGCTGACCGTCAAATGCCAGCACTGCTGGGCACTCCAGCATCTCTGTGGACATAAAGCACAAACTCGTCACGGCATATTAGCACATGGCAGAGACCAGAGTCTTCATGCTGTAGATGAAGAAACGGAGACACAGGGGAGTTAAGCAAGTTGCCCAAGACCACACAGCGGGACAGATGCAAGAATTGATGGGGACCCACAGCCTTCTGCTAATAGGCCCGTGGGCTTCCCACTGCACTACCCTGCCACTCTGGGCTAGCCCATGTCCTTAGCAGCCCAGACAGCGTCAGATCCCTTCTCTGCCCCAGCTCATCGGTCCCCTAGGGGTAAATGCACAGGACCCCAAACTGCTCCTGTGTAGCCGAGACTCAGAATCCACCAGTGTCAGATGGTGGCCAGGCAGGGAGGGGGCTGTGTTCTCCTTCCTTGCTTTCCTTGAGGAACATCATTCTGTTCTCTTGAGTGAAGGACACGCGGTCCCAGCACAGTGGCTGCAGTGTCACAGTGAGTGCGATCATTAATCCATGCATGGATTTGTTCTTCCCTAATGTGAATGGAGGGCCTGACTCTGTGCCAGGCCTTGTTTAGATGCTTTGGTTAAAACCGGGGCTGCACAGAGACCTCCCCTCTGTGTAAGAGTTGACATCTGTCTTGACATACATCCTAGCACGCCATGCCACCGTGCAAAACCCTCACAGGCAGTCATCTGCACCCCAGCTGCATGCCGGAATCACCGGGGCAGCTCTGGAAAATCCCCACGTCCAGGCTGCACCCAGGCCAAGCAAGCCAGGGCCCCTGGAACCTTCGAAGCTCCCTGGAACCTTCGAAGCTCCCTGGGGGTCCCAGTGTGTAGAATGCCTGGAGGGCTGGCCAGGGCCTGGAGTGGGGTCGGAGAATGCAAGTTTCTAATGGACTCCCAGGTGATGCTATTGCTGTCAGCTCGAGGACCAGCCCTGAGAACCCCTGGGTTAGGGGACATAATGAGGGGAACACAGTCTCACAGGCAAGTGTCCGGAGGTACTTAACCTATTTACGTCATTATGAGACGTACAGAAACTTCTCTCAAGTGACCTAACTGTGAGTTTGCAAATTAAATTTCTTAATTGTGCTCTTGGCTTCACCCAATAACACCGGTTCAGCTTGCCAAGATCTTGAGAAGCCGACTGTCCCCATGGCAGGGCCACAGCAAAGTGACCTGGGAGGAAAGAAAATTGCTTTAATGAGACCACAAGAACTTGCTGGAAATGTGCTTCCTTGAATCCTCCCTGAATTCACAGCCAGGTTGGCTGAGGCAACCCTTTTCTGCTGTTTTGGGTCCAAATATAGTTTTCAACTGTGGGTCTCAGGCATCTTTTCTGTATGTGCAGTGGACCCTGCACCTGTAAAGCTGGATCCTGGGGCCTGAGGGTTCCTAGGAGTTGGCACATACTCAGTGCTGTGGTGAGGGACACAGGGAGACGCAGAACTTGCTTCTGTGCCCTGGAATTGGAAGGACCCTGGGGGGAGTCTCACAGCCACTTGGGGCCATCTTGGGTTGAAATGGGCACCCTATGCCCCAGGGTCTGCCTGCTGCAGGTGGCCTGACCACCCAGGAGCCCCCTAAGGACATCTGATCCGAGGACGCGTAGCTGCTGCAGTAGTAGAAATCTTGCCCTGTTCAGGCCGTGTGGCCTCAGCTCATACTGACATGGCTGTGTGGTGAGAGAGAAATAGCTTTGTTTTAGAACAAGCTATTAAAGCCTGAATGTCTTCCCCTACTTGCAAGTGACTTTAACCTCTCAGAGCCACAGGGTCCCCTCAGTCGTGGTAGAGGACATCCGCCCCATAAGCCTCCAGTGAGGACTCAGTGAGACAGGAACTCACATAGAGCTCCCAGCAGCATGCCCCGCACAAGGGGCTCCATGGTGGCCACTCTCAGGGTTCTGTTCTTTTGACCTGTCTCGGGGTGAGGCTGATAGAGGGGCCTGGAGAAGATGCATAAAGTCTTAAGATGACCACCTGGGGAAGGAAGTGCTTCACCTTCAGTACAGGGCATCTGTGGGTGCAGTGTCCATCCACGGACCACACCTGGCTCTGCAGCTGGGCTCCCTGTGGAGCAAGCGCTTGGCTGCCTCCTGCATCGAGACTGTGGGCCCTGTGACTAATGAGGCATCTATGGCAGGCAGGATGTCCCTGTCCAGGGCACAACTCTCAGGCAGTCACAGCCAGGAGCCCCTGGGGACCCACTGAAGGCTAGTGCTCCTCTGGCTGCTCATTATGACAGAGCCACAGAATGACAGAGGCCCAAGGACCTCGTGGGGAAACTGAGGCCCAGAGATGAGAATGCCTTGCCCAAGATCACATCACTAACTGTCTAAAGAGCTGGGATGGTGACCCAGGCCTCCTAATTATAGCTCCTATACTGTGATGGTTAATTTTAAGTGCAAACTTGACTGGGTTAAGGGGTGCCCAGATAGCTGGTGAAACGTCGTTTCTGGGTGTCCGTGAGGGTGTTTCTGGAGGAGATTAGCATTTGAATCAGGACTTTGTAAAGAAGAGCACCCTCACCAAAGTGGGTGGACATCATCTAATCCACTGAGGGCCCAGATAGAACAAAAGGGCCGAGGAAAGGTGAATTTACTCTCTCTTCTTGAGCCGAGACATCCATCTTCTCTTGACCTTGGACATTGGATCTCCTGGTTCTTGGGCCTTTGCACCCGTCTGGGAGTCACACAATCAGCGCCTGGTTTTCAGGACTTCATACATGGACTGAATGACACCTCCACCTTTCCCGGTTCTCCAACTTGCAGATGGCAGAACCTTCGACTTCCTGTCCTCCATAACCACGCAAGACAATTCCCATAATAAATCTCATTTTATACAAATTTCTGTATCTTCCCTGTTGGTTCTGCTTCTCTGGAGAATGCTGACTAATTCACCAAGCTGCGGACACATCTGGGGAGCTGCCCATGCCCCGTGCCTCTTGAGGGAGACCTCCCACCTGGGACCTGTCTACACTGGCAGTAGCTGGTGATTATGACCCAGAATAGTCACCTACCAAAGGCAGGCCAGTCTGATTCCCTCTCCTAGGAACGGGGACACAGAGATAAGATGCAGACACCAGGAATCTTTGGGGCCGAGCTTTGCAAAGGCAGTCGAGAACTTGTGTGGGGCACCAGCAGGTCACCACAGCCATCCCGTCCCCTCTCTCCCTATGCTAAATTCCATAAAATCCCTCAGGTCCCCTCAGTAGAATTCCCTGACTGTCTGAGGCAGCTGGAACCCCAGCCCCAGGTCCCAGGGCTGCATGTGCATGCGCTGGACACAGGCCTCGGGAGGCAGGTGGCGGACGTGCCTCTCATTTGTAGGATGCACCTGCAGCTCAGGCAGGAAAGCCTGTGACTTTCCCGGGCTCCCAAAGCGCAGAGCTAGGCCTGGTGGCCATGTGGTGTGTCTGCTTCAGACAGTGGTTTCCCTCTCCATGGATGGGTTCCTGAGAACACCAAGCCACCTCTCTGGCCTTGAGACCTCCCTCTGCTGGGCACACATGGCCCTGCACCCTCGTCCCACGCTTCCTGGCAGGTCATTGGCAGCAGAATCGTTGATGCTGCTGTGCTCTGCATGCCAAAAGCCACCAACATCGGCTGCTGTAAATAACAGTCACCCTTTGGCCGGCTGTCCTGTCCTGTCCTGTCTAGCTTGGAATGTCTGCTCAGAGAGGCCACCGCTGCATGACAGCCAGACGGCAATGACACTTACAGGACGGCCTGGGAGCAGCCCTGCCCCTCCGTCTCATTCACAACAAGGAGAGAGAAGCAAGGGCTCTGGAGGTTAACAGAGAGGTGACTGCCCTGGCGAGGCTGTGGGCTGTTGTGCCATGCCAGCAGGGGCTGGGGGGCCATCCATCACATGAACCCCCAGGGAGCGTCCCTGGCCACCACAGGTCCTCTGAGAAGCTCCATGACATGAAGCCAGCAGTAAATCTCTAAGGGGCCTTCGGAGATCATCTGGGGGTCACCTTCCGGTCCTCAGGTGCAGTGTGGTTGCAGGACAGCTCACTGAAGCACAGAGAGCCATGTCAGAGGTCCTTGACTTCTGGGAACGGTGGGGACCAGGGCAGGGGTTGGCAAACTGTAACCCGAAGGCCCAATCTGGACTCGGTAAGCACCCCCATGTGCTTGGGGGCTGTCAATGGCTACTTCTGGGCTGCAGTGGCCCAGGTGTGACAGGGACCGCATGGCTCCTTCCAGAAAACACTTGCTGGCTCTGGACTAGAGGATAGAACATGGGCTGGGAAGCCCGAGAGCTGCTCGGGGAACCCTGGGCTAGTGAGCCTCACCAGTCCTCAGCTCTCTCACTTGCATCGTGGGACTGATGATGTCTAAGCCCCCAAGCTGTGGTGGGGATAGAATGACATGACCTCTTGGCACAAGTGACGGGCTCCATATTAACCCTTTCCTCTGCTTGCTATGAAATGGGGCTTCTGACAGCTGCCCTGTCTGCTTTGGAAGGTGGTTACCATTTTACAACTGAGGTGTAAGCACTCTAGAAGGTGACAGATGTCCTGCAGCTGTCAGACCCTCCCACGAGCATTAGTTTCGAGAAGACAAATCCAGGCCGCTGGCTGGGACGAACCAGAATAGCTCTGTGTGGACTCGTCATGAAGAAGCCCGAACAGCCTCGGGCTTGGACGGGACCCTGTGGCCTCAGTTGGAGCCCTGGGAGGTGGCCACATCCCCAGCAGCTCTCCAGCCGGCATGGGTTGGGGGGCCCTGCGTAAGTCCATAGCCTCTCTGAGCCTCAGTTTCCTCACCTGAAAAATAGTGACGCCAATAGTACTTTTCTCTGAGAGGTGCCGTGAGGTCGTGGTGAGACACAGTGATGTAGGAGGAGCTCTGCACAGGAGGCTGTAAAAGCGTTGACTGTCATTTTACTTGTCCTGCTGGTGACAGCTGCATGAACAGCTGGGAGCGGTGAGTGATTTGCATGGGGGTCTGCACTGGAAAGGAAATCAAAGAGAACACAGTGGTGTATGGCTCCCAACCTGGCCCCTGAGACAGGTCTGACCCCCAGACAGAGGAGCATCTCTCCACCCTTGGGTGGAGCCCTAAGGGACCTGGAGCAAGGACAAATGTCTCCTCACACACCCCAGGGGTGGCCGACGCCAAGGACTGCAGGTGGAAAATCCTTTAATCCCTTGGGCGTGGGGTCAGAGAGGAAGCCCAGGAAGTTTAAGTTTTCTCTGGTGGTCTGGGAATATTTCTTAACCTCATGAAACCACTACTGAAGACCTGTCAGCTGAGAAAGAAGCCACAAGATTTTCAACTATATAAAAAATACCTAAAAATGCCTTGGTGTGAGCCAAGAAGGCTTACCACATCCAAAATGGTTCAAAAGTCCCTAATCTTAGTGCAATCAGCACAACACTCGGACCAAGGTCAGAGGGGCTTCCCCACCTTCTCTTATCCTGTTGACCATCAAGGGACACAGAAGCTCTGGAGACTGCAAACTTGGGTCCACCAGGGGACACAGAAGCTTGGGGGACTGCAGCCTTGGGGCCACTGGGGGACACAGAAGCTCGGGGGACTGCAGCCTTGGGGCCACCGGGGGACACAGAAGCTCGGGGGACTGCAACCTTGGGGCCACTGGGGGACACAGAAGTTTGGGGGACTGCAGCCTTGGGGCCACCGGGGCCTCCCTTCAGATTCCCAGGGTGCCCCCCAGCCTGTCCCTGCCAGACACGCCCCTAA
>NW_007736901.1:35323-36162 GCF_000696425.1 Galeopterus variegatus
GCCTTGGGGCCACTGGGGGACACAATAACTTGGGGGACTGCAAACTTGGGGCCACTGGGGCCTCCCTTCAGATTCCCAGGGCCCCCCCCAGCCTGTCCCTGCCAGACACGCCCCTAAGGCAGAAGTCCCAGCTTCCAGACAGGAACACACAGCCCCAGACAGGACAGCCACCGCTTCCCTGCACAGGCAAAGGGCGGCAGTGGAGATGGAATTTTCTGTTTTCCCTTTTATTAAAATCGAGCCTTCTATATGATACTATAACATAAATGGCATTGTACATTTGCCCAAACCCATAGAATGTCTGACACCAAGACTGACCCTAAGAGGTCACATCCCAGGAGGGTGAGGACCCATGGGCTGCCTTCCAGCGATGGGAAACCCTGCCCCAGACAGCCCGGGACAATTAGACCAGGGTGGGACTGGGCGGAGGGGCAGGCTGCAGTGGCGACAGAACACTTAAGCATGTGCTGGGCTCCAGGCTCAGTCAGTGCAGGTTTGTCTCAGTATTTCATGCACATTCACGTGTGTAAGAGTCTTTCACTGAGAAAAGGCTGTAACATCTGCAAGCCTCTAGGTGTGGGAGATCCACGCAGCCCTGGTATAAAGCAGACCTGGGCTAACCTCACTGTAGACTCGGTTCCACTCAGAAAGAGTGAAACATCGGTCCAGAGATTCAACCTGTCAACAAAAAAATTCGAATTATCTTTATTCTACCATTTGCTTAAAAATATGGGCTACTATGGGGAAAAAAACCTCTCTGCTAATTTCCTCATCTATTTAAAAAAAGGGAGACTTTTACTTTAGTATCTTATAAAGTAGTGATTACATATATTCCTTAA
>NW_007736901.1:36358-38322 GCF_000696425.1 Galeopterus variegatus
TGTAAATTCTTAAGAAAATATGAAAAGGGTAGACAAATACCACATTGTTGGAGTGAAGTTACACATAACCTTGCCTATCCGTATTTTCTAGTTTTTACGATGAACATATATTAGTTCTGTAACAAGGAAAACAGTAAAAGCTAAGTTTAGATGACTCGGTTGGTGGGAAGACATACTCAGCCTCGTTAGGAGAAAGATAACTGGAGGGACCAGAGTCGAAAAAATAAAGTTAGTCCCTTGTCCCTGTAATCTGGACAATCACTTCTCCACCCGGGGAAACAAATGAGACGTTGAAGAAGTCAAAATCGTAATGTAGTAAAGATGAGGTCCTGGGAACAGGTGGCTGGTGAGTCAACTCACAAATGACTGTGAAACTGACAAGTTCTGACAACACGTGCGAAAAATCCCCAAATACCAAGATACTTCCAAAAATTCATGGAAAGATTCATGTCACCTTTTAATTGCATTTTCCCACAAACTTTCTGAAGTGCTCATTAAACTATGCATATTTGGGCAATGACACAATATTTTATTGTCGTATTTTATTAAAGACATTTTAAAATCTGTTAGGGCAAATATTCCTTTAGAACCCCCCCCACCCCCCACCCCAAACTTCGCTGTTTTTTTTCTCTTGGTTTTGCAATCAAATTTTGGAATAATTTTTTCAGGTTCCTTCCTGCCCAAATTCAATGATAATCTATAAACTCAACACTTGTAAAATCAGACTAATTTAGGTAAGTACAGCCACCTTTATAATATGGAGTCTTGCAATGTATGGATGAAATTGCTTTCTTATTTATTCGTGTTTCCTTTTATGCTTCTCAATTGTTTTGTTATTTTATTTTCAAAGATTGTCACTTCTCTTAAGTTGATTTAAATATTGTATTGTTGAAGCTATTTTGTTTAGGATTTTAAAATTAATGTATTTCCTACTTGTTATTTGTACTAGGTAGGAAAGCTATTGATTTTTTACCAGTCTTTTTGGAATCAGTTACATTGCTAACCTTTCCTTATTCCAGCTAGATTTTAGTTGAGTTCCTTTGGTTTTTCAGTTAGAGAATCCTACCACCTGCAAATGATAATCTTTCGGCTTCATTTCTAACATATACCTCTTATTTCTACGATCTTTCTGCACTGGCCAGAGTTTTCAGAAGAACAATAATATTAAATAAGGACAATCACAGTGAGTATTCTTGGCTAATTTTTACCTTAATAAGAGTAGAATCCCTCTACTGTTTTCCATTAAATCAATGCTGGACTTAGGTCTGAGATGCATATTTTTATTGTATGGAAAAAGCATCCATTAATTTCTAGTTTATTGAGAACTGTTTTTGTTAAAACGGGGAATCACTTGTTAACTTAAATGGTTTCTAAACGTCTCACAAGGGGAGCATATAAATTTTCATTGCTGATGTATTAATACAATGAATCATTAATGGATTTCCTAATATCAAATGATTCTCGCATTTTGGGATTAACCCTACTCACTCCTGCCACATTATCTTTTTTAACATCCTGCTGGGTTTGATTTGCTAATCTTTCATTTAGAATTTCCACTTCCACTTCTCTAGCAGAGTTGTTTCCAGTTTTCGACCTCGGGCTAGCTTGGTTAGGATTTGGTTGAGGCACTGATTCTGCATGCCACCCTGCAGCCTGCTTCGTCCCAAGCCCCAGGGGATGCATGCGTAGGACCTTTGCTGGTGCATTAGTGTGACTTAAGGAGCTGCTTTCTTTCCACTTTCCTGGTCTACTGCAACCCTGTCACTTCCTGACCCACAAGAAGAGACTGAGAGACTCACAATTTTCAAAATCTGTTATGAGCAGCCACAGAACTTGTTTCCAATTATACGGCTACAATTTAACTTCCAATCACTTACTTGGGTCTCTTGAATGTGTATCAATTCATTATTTTTTTTTTTTTCCTTTTTGTCTTTTTTCATGACCGGCAACGGATCGCAACCCTC
>NW_007736901.1:39669-59097 GCF_000696425.1 Galeopterus variegatus
TTACACACCAGCAGTCTCTGAGCAACAATCCTAACACTACCACCCACGTGATTCCTGACAGTATGAACATATTTTTTGGTATGAACATTACCCATTTCCCCCCATTTTTATACTGGGATACGTCTACACCATCAGAGCACAGAGTTTTATACACTACACCCTTGCTGAGTGTAATGCTCAACACCAGTCCTATGTCAAAGTGTCTCCAGTCATTCGGTTGTCAGAAGCTTGTTTTCTAGAAGATTCTCCAGGAAGTGTTCATGGGAACAATATTCCCTGTCCAGTTCGAGTGTGGTTCTTAAAATGGATCTTCTTTCCAGTGGCTGCCTGCTGGCTCTTTGGGGTCCTTCTGTTCCAAGGTCCATCAGTCACTGCCGTCACTGGTCTCTTTGCTTATTTCTTTCCCTCCCAGACACCAACCCCAGGCAGGACCTGTGGTTCATTGGAGGTCTGTCCCCACCTGCCTGTAGTCCGGGGTCCTGGGAATATCTTTCATTTAGTTTTGCCATAAATGTCCACGGGCTTTTGTTTTTGCTATCTGTTGCTTTACTTTAACATAGGGATACAGACAGAGCAAAAAAACCACGCTGCCATGCTGTGGTCTTCCCGGAGTCCTTGCCATACCTGACCAACCTTTCAACAGCTAGAGGGAGGTCTCAGTGGGACAGATGCAGGCTCTATTCTTACGCCCTTATCCAGGGAGGTAAGACATGGGAGGGAAAGGGGTGGAAAGGAAAAGAAACGAATATTTTTAAAAATTTTAGGATTGCATAGAGATTAATTAAGTGTAATTAGCACAGAAATAGACAAGGCGCAGACACATGGGCCTAACAAGAATGTATGAGATAACGGTAGAGAGAGACACGGTGGCCAGACCTTCCAACCCCAGTCTTAGAAACCTTCCCTACACNCTACCTGGAACCTTTCTATGGCAGGGGTTCAACACTGGAATCTGTCTGGAGAAAGCCTAAGGTGCGTCCTGCAGCAGGTTTACCACTAACCCTGCTGGAAGCACTTGGTTTCCAGGTATCACCACGTCTGCTTGAGATTGGACTGTTCCGGGAAGTCACAGTACATTTTACAAAATGCAAACCATTTATTTATTTTTAGGTGTCTCTCTCTATTGGACCGACTTCCTACAGGAAAATTTGAAATAATGTATATTCACCAAAAAAGGCAGCTCCTGATTTCACTGGATCTAGCCAGTGAAGTGAGGCAGCTCAGATTGCTTTTAAAATATCGATCATGAGAACATAGTGTCAGGGGTGTTGTTCAAAGGGAAGAAGAAAAAAGCATATGAAATGGGTGTACAGGAATTCACAGGATTGGGGTGCTTCTCTGTAGTTGTTAGAGGACGTCGCCGGGATGCACAGATGGACGGCACTGTAGCTGCGAGACTATTTGTGGGACCACGTTACGGTGCTGGAGCCATTCATCTAAATGTCACAGTTACAGTTTCACTGCCACTTGGAATATCCCCAAACAGTCGGTGGGCACATCACCCTGCTCTAAAACTATCACTAAGTCTTTCTGCACTGGCCAGAGTTTTCAGAAGAACAATAATATTAAATAAGGACAATCACAGTGAGTATTCTTGGCTAATTTTTACCTTAATAAGAGAAAATGATATCACAGGTGTATGCATATGTCCAGACTCATCGAGATGCAGATATTGAATGTGCACAATTCTTTGTGTATCAGTTATACCTCAATAATGCTAAAAAAAAGTGGGGTGGTGAGGTGTTCGCCACACAGGGCTCATGAGGGGCAGGGTCTGGGGCCTGGGTCTCCAGATACATCGCATGCAACAGGAGCCGAATGAAACATCCCGAAAGGCTTTATTTAGAAAGGACATGGCTCCTCAGCTTACAAAACTTCTTGATGATTTCACGTTCTACTTTTTCACTACGGCAGACCTTCCTATGGCAATAGATTATCCAGTGAAAATTCCAGGAGGACACCACCGGCATATCACATATGCAGACTGTCATCTCACCAGACGCACCCTTGGGGACTGCTCTGCAAAATGGTCTTTGTCACACCACACGGTAGCTCCATAATTAAATTGCCACCTTGTACAAAATGCCCAGGGATAAATTGTATCTAGTCCAATTAACAGCTGCCACAACACTTGCCATTTTTTTTTTTCCTTTTTTTTGTCTTTTTTCGTGTCCGGCAACGGATCGCAACCCTCGGTGCTGCACCTGTGCCTCGCTCAGCCAGTGAGCGGGAACCAGTCTGCATGTGGGATCCGAACCCTCGGCGGGACTGCACCCGTGCCTCGCTCAGCCAGTGAGCGGGAACCAGTCTGCATGTGGGATCCGAACCCTCGGCGGGAGCGCCACCACGCTCCCAAGCGGCGCACTGTAGCAGTGCACCACCGGGCCAGCCCAACACTTGCCATTTTTTGCTCTCTGAAATTTTCCAGTAGGCTCATCAAAGATTTTATAAAGGTTACCATGCAGTAAATTGTTTTGTCAACCCAGGGGGATGGTGACCCCTTGGCAACTCGAGGATTAAATCAAATTGCTTTTGGGTGAAACTTATCAGGCAGGCCTTTGAGACAGGCAGGGTCAGTCTTCTTATTCTTATTTTTTAGATGCAGCAAGAAGGTTCAGTAACTCGCCATGAACCTGAATTAAAGATATACAAAGAGATGCAGAAGCCAACACAGCAAACCTTTTCCACTGTTGAAATTTTATCAGGAACCTTCTAGGAGTGCTCACCTACCATTTCTGAACTTTTGAGTGATTTCCTGAAGCCTAACCTTCTGGAAAGAACGGAGAGAAGCAGATCGGGGCTATTGGAGGACAATATCCCATTTGCAAAGAGACAAATTTACGTAACAGAGTGATATAAAAACTGTCCCACATTACATTCCCGTGTAATACTGTAGAGTGCGTGCCTTTGCGGGGAGGATTTGCTAAATGGGTAACGTACCTCTCATTCTGAGTAGCAGTTTTCCAGAAAGAAGACCTACAGCGTGTGCTGTCTTTTTGCACCTTCTATGACTACACAGCCATGACCTGGAGACGTGTCAGAAACTACGTATCATGCTCCTCAAAAACTTTTCCTAATGTCTCAGGAAAGGAAGAGTTGCATCGAGCCACACTTAGTAACACGGTCATGGAGTTCAGTCTTGCGACCACCAACTTTTAATCCACCTTGTAAGAAGTGGCCGCTTTGGGAATCCTACAGGGTGTCACGGGAACATAAAAAGGTCATCTTCCTCAGTCTCTCTGCCCCACGGACCACTTTACAACAGCCACAGTCGAGGACCATTTATTGGCACTCTCTGTATTCTGGGCACTCCTGAAGACACTTTGCAAACTTTGTCCTTTAATCCACACAACAGCCTGGTGATGCAGACGTCATGACACTAGCAAGACAAGGGAACTGAGCTGCAGACCGGGAGAACGGGACCTGCTTGACCCCACAGCCGAAGGTCTGCAACGGTGCCTACACTCCTCCAACGACAACGGCATATTATCTTCTGGAGTGTGTGGATTTTGGTGTGAATTCTCCTTGGCAGATGCCAATAAATCAAATCTGAGACCTCTTCCCTTGGTTGCTCCTCAGTGAGCAAGATTGGGCACGTATCTCCTCTGCTCTGCTGGAGGTAACGGGAGAATCCTGGTCCTCCTCATCCTCCACCAGGTGGGCTGGCTGAGGTCCTCGGAAGCCCACAGCCCCCTGCGTTGGCCACTGACTGCCAGGAGGAAGGAGCAGAAAAGGAAAGTGACCTGGTGTCGGGTAGGTCATTTCATTTAGTCCTCACCCTAGCTTCTGAGAAAGGTATCCTATGGGTGGATCTGCATGAAACTGTGGATATTCAGTCGTTTTAGCCTATCAATGTGGCAATCTTGTCTGGCCTAGCGTGACGTTGTTTCTAACTTTGTTGTTGTGTTGGGGGAAAATGCCAAAATAATTTTCTCATAAGCCTGTTTTGTCCTTGAAGTAATATTTTGTCTTTGAAACAATATTTGCTTGTTACACTAGCCTGGCCTCTAATCACTACTTGCATTCTGGGCTTCTGTAGATTGCTTATCTGCCTAGACCACACGAATTCCGAGCAACAAAACAGGTTACTGTACTAGCTAAATAAATGCTGAAAAAGCGAAACCTAAAACCCAGAAGAGGTTGCCTATATAAGCCCTGTAAGACCTCAGCGTGGGGTCCAGATTTTCAAGCATTAGCTTGTCTGGGCCTGCCGGCGTAATAAATACCTGACTCTCCAACCCTCCAAGTGATGGTTGCTTCTTGCTGAGTTCATTTCCACAACAGTTGACTCTGAACTTGAGGTCTGGCTCCAGAGCATGCAGATGTGGTATCGCTGTGGCTCACTGTGCAGAAAACCCAAGCAATGAATGCCTCAGTTCCCTTCTTCAGGGCACTGGCAGTCTTGGTGGGGACTCTCTTAGTAAGTCTCTCTCTCTTCCATTCCTTACAGTTAATGTCACAATAACAACCACTGCCCACCCCCTACCCCCCAAAGCCACCTTTCACCCCTCTCTAGCCAACCTTTCTTGTCTGTGCCTGTCCTCCTGCTTCACCTAAAAACTGACAGTCACCCACCTGACTCCTGCTGCTCTGCATGGGTGGTGACAATACCCCCTTGCTGGATTCCATGTCCTGTGCCCCTGCCTTACCTCGACGTCTCCTTTCACCTGCCTCTCGGATCCCTCTTTGGTCTGCTCCCTGTTCAATCCCCTTGATGTAAGGCAATGCCAGGTTCCCCTCTTATCTTCTGCATATGACTCCCTCTGCCTCGACCTCACAGAACCCCAAACTGCTTGTCTCTCTCTTTCCCTTCAGAGCCAGGATTCTTGGGGAGGAGGCTTTACAGCTCTCTCTCGTCCCTTACCCCCCATTCATCCCTCCACGCCCCAGGCTGGCTCCCACCCCCAGCACCAGCTCTAGGTACTCCAGGGATTGCTCAGTCAATGCCTGCTCTTGGAGGCTCATCTAATGGGCCTCCAGAAGTGCCTGGCATCCTGATCCCTTCCTGCCAGACTTGCTCAGTGTGGTCCTCAGACTGTCCTCCTGGCTCCTGGTTCTCCTCCCACCTGTGACTGCTCAATCTCCATTGCTGCCTCTCTTCCTCACCAGCCCACTCAACACCTGCTGTATCCAGGTTCTACCTCCATTCAAAAGCATTCATCAACTCCGTACTGAGCACCTGCTATGGGACAGGTACCGTGCAGACGTCTGTAGTGCAGCCCTGTGTGTGAGGATTGGTTGGCTTGTGCTGTTCACTCATGGTGCTGACAGGCCCCAAAGCTGGAAGCAAGTCTACTAATTCATTTCCGTTACCCCACAATGCAGCACCAAACTTGGAGTCCAGTAGCGTCCCAACAAATACTTGCAGGATGAATGCTGACTGAGGTTCACGCATGAAACCCTTAGAGATATCTGCATTATTTAATCAATTACCAAAGCTGTAAGTTCTATGGTGAGGGCCTTGAGAAGTGAGGCACTTGAGGACTGATCCCTGAGATCTCTCCTGGGTTCCCTGGAGACCGAGCACACACCAGCTGCAAGTCCATAGGCTGGCCTGTGTCTGCCCATAGTACCACACCCAACGTGGGTTCTTGCCCCAAGCCCTTCCTCTTCCTGTACCCCCATGCATGCATGCATGCATGCATCCATCCATCCATCCATCCATCCATCCATCCATCCATCCATCCACTCTTTCATGACCACTAAGTGTCAGATATCTGGCTACATTCTCACTGTACAGCTTTTCCAGATGTCTGCATGGCCTGTTCCTTCACTCTATTTAAGTCTCTGCTCAAATAGAGAGGCCTTTCCGGACCAGCCTATTTAAACAGCATGTGCTTACTCGTGTCTTGATGGTTCTGGCCTTGGACGCACATTAGAAAATACCAGTGCCAGCCCCTACCCCAAAGATTTTAATCCTCTTGCTCTTGGGGGAACCTGGGTGTCACTTGTTTTCCAAACCTCCAGATGATTTTAACGTGCAGGCAGGGTTGAGACCAAGGCCCACAAATCTATCCCTTTATAGATTTTATATATAAATTAAGCAAATATATTTAATTTGTATATTTGCATAATTTGCATGAATTTATGTATATTTAGTTTCTCCACTAGAAAGTAAGAAATAAATATATAGATAAATATATAGTGAATGAACTTATATTTATATAAACAAAGTCATACATAAATAAGTATAAATATGTATACAAATTTGTATAATTTTTATGTGTGTGTGCATATTTAATTTTCTCATTAGAAAGTACACTTCCTAAGAGCAAGAACATGGCCTGCATTGCTCACTGCTACGTCTTTGGTGCCCAGAACAGTGCCTGTTATATAACAGATGCTTAATAAATATGTGAGAAAGGAGAGAATAAATGGTTTTGTCCAGGATGGCATCAGAGCTCTCCACGACCGAAAAGTTTGCTCACAGACCCATTCCCATTCCTTTCTCTCATATGAGCTCCACGTGTTCTGGACTATTTTGGCTCCACCTCCATGTTTTCATGTCCTCACCACAGCCTCTCTGTGCAAGATCCACCTCTTTCAGTGAACTGAAGGCCCTGCCTCCCAGCACTTACTCAGCCCAGTGCCTGGCTCATAGCAGGTGTTTATTCTGTGAACTGCACTGAACATTTTCTGGATCCATAAACTCAAAGACAGTTGAGAGCAGCAACAATTAAGCCCCTAGTCTTAGCACTAGTCTTAAGAAGGAATAAAGAGCTCACCAGAAGAGAGGGTTACGGCTGCTACCTTATTGCTAATTTAGTGCTTGGATTAAAATGACCAGTAGCTAAAATACCTGGTCTTGTCCAGTGCATGCTTTCCTTTTTCCTAAATTCAATTCTTGATTATCCAGGCCAGCACTCAGACCCTGGTGCAGAAAACAGCATTACAGGGTTTCCAGGTTGCCAAAGTGGTGGAGCCAGCATTAATCTCTCAAATTTCTCACTGTTCACTTGCTTTAGGGAAGTTGACTATGCGGAGCTGGGGACCCTGCAGGCTTCCCAGCCATGGAGAATTTTTCTTCAGTTAAGCTCAGTCCTCCAGAGTGTGGATAATCTTCTCCTAGACCTCTAGATGCCTTTAACACAGATCAAAGGAAAGCTCCCTTTGGGATTTAAGTGACATTCCACTTTTGTGGGTTTCTTAAAAACTTACGTTGTTTTTCTTGTTGTGGAATGGATTGGGGGGATTTTTATTCTTTTGAAAAAAAAATCTTATTACCAATTGTTTCATTTACTTTGGGTGAACTTTAAGTAAATGAAAAAAATAGTTGCCATAATTCTTTGAAAAGACACTTTCTATCAAAAAAAATGAAGGAAAGATAACATTGTAGGCAGAGTCAGATTTACTGCATTAAAATTCCAGCCTCTCGACTTCCTGGTTTTGGACCCCAGATGAGTTACTTAACCACCCTGTGCCTCAGTTTCCTCATCTATAAAGTTGACCCAGTAATAGTAGCCTACCTGATCAGGTTGTTATAAGGGCTAAATGATTTAGTACATTAAAGTGCTTTGAACAGTTCCCGGTGCAAAGTCAGCACTCAGTAGTTGTTAGCTATCACTAGAAATTTCTCGTCATCTCAAGAAATCTAGCGTAAAAATGAAAATATAGAAGTTCTAAGAGACATACGTGTGGACTATGTGGGAGGGCTTTTTCTAACTACAACACCATAGATTGAAATCATAAACCATCATGAATGAAGTGAACAGACAAATGCAAAATACAGAAACACTTTTGCAACATGGAGAAAAATTCTTAGTATGTAAGGAGCTTCAACGTATCAACAATAAAAAAAATTAGCATCACATTAAAAGTGGGTAAAAGATTTGAAAGGTTGATCCATAAATAAAAAAATATGGTAAAAAAAAGGAAAAAAGTTTCAAACGAATATTTAAATTGCAATATACAATGTTTGCTCTACCAGATCAAACTGCAAAGGTTAGATGTAATGTTAACACACAACATTGCCCAGAGTGCAAGGAAATAAATAAACATGCTCACCACTGCCTGTACGAATTACAACTTTTGAATGCCAAAAATTAGAAATTTTGCATTTTCTTAGTCTCAGCTATTCCACTTCCAGAAATTATCTTGGGAAACTAATTATAGATATACACCAATGCTTATCACAGCATTGCTTATAGTGATGAAATATTTTGAACAACCTAAATATATAACAAAAGGGTATAATTTAAACAAGTGATGTATGACACAGCAAACACAAATGGTGCCGAAGCAGGATATCATATAACTTGAGAAAATGTTTGAAGCATCTTTTTTGTTTTTTGCTGAATAAAGCAATTAGAAGACAGGATGTACAACAGCAACCATTTTTTAAAAAGTATATATATAAACAGGAAGAAATACAAAAAAACAAAGAGTGACTCTCTGAGCAATGAGGTGGTAGGTGGATCCTTTCTTTTTGTCTGTCTTATTTAGATATTCTCTATTGGGCATGAATTAATTTTGTGACAAGCAAAAGTTATATCATAAAGAGAGAGAGAGAATGAGCGGGGGCATCTGACCATTGAGCAATCCTGCCTGACCTCCCCTTGTTAGAAGAAGCAAGTTCATGCTCAAGAGACTCCAAACCTCCTCTTCCCCCTGTCCTTGTGACCTCTGTGTTTAGGCAATATTGGTGACGTTCCCTGTCTCAGCTGCTTTTTGGGAAGAGAACCCCACACCCTCTCCTCTGTCCCACGCCCTCCAGTTTATATATAGTCTAGAATAAACAAAACTTTGTTTTCACAGGAGAACCTTATTACTTATTACTTGCTGAGCATCAATAGTTCTTTATAAAAAGAGATGAGTGATCAGCTCTAAAGTAGGTTAACTAATAAGTGCCTGGCTCCCAGGAACACAGCTACCTGCCAAATGCTTTCTAGTCTTTGGGTCTATCAAAAGCTATTTCCCTCCAGACTCCTTGCTCCAATCAGGAGCAAGATGGATTTGCTACAGGCTCCAGTTTGTTTGTGATGTGCCCCCCAACATCCACGCTGAGTTATGTTGAATCCTTTCCTTGCTCTCCCCAGCTGTGAGCTTAGCCCTGCATGGTCCTTTACCCCTAGTTCCATCTCGGGTGTATACCTTTGACCCTGGCTTAAGTTATTCAGCAATGCAGTGCACATAAATACTCCGTGAGGTTGTCAAGCATGATAACAGGTTGGGGAGGAGGGGGTCTGGGTGGGGGATGATGGCTCACGTGCTCGGAGCCAGATGTGTGGTGTGAACAGCTGCAGGGCTCCAGGTCACGCTACCTCTCATGGTGGAGAAACAGAAACAGATATGCAAATATTCAGTCAATTATTTTCCAAATTTTCTAAAATCTATTTCTCAAGGTGATGATAACATTTTAAAAAGCTTTTTATGTGGAGTACACTAACATTTATAAAGCATATATATTTCACAGGGCCTAGTTTCCAAATCCCTGTAGTTTCAGATTTAACCCCACTTTTAAAAATTACATATAGAAATGTTAACCTTGCAAAAGANTCCTCTGTCCCACGCCCTCCAGTTTATATATAGTCTAGAATAAACAAAACTTTGTTTTCACAGGAGAACCTTATTACTTATTACTTGCTGAGCATCAATAGTTCTTTATAAAAAGAGATGAGTGATCAGCTCTAAAGTAGGTTAACTAATAAGTGCCTGGCTCCCAGGAACACAGCTACCTGCCAAATGCTTTCTAGTCTTTGGGTCTATCAAAAGCTATTTCCCTCCAGACTCCTTGCTCCAATCAGGAGCAAGATGGATTTGCTACAGGCTCCAGTTTGTTTGTGATGTGCCCCCCAACATCCACGCTGAGTTATGTTGAATCCTTTCCTTGCTCTCCCCAGCTGTGAGCTTAGCCCTGCATGGTCCTTTACCCCTAGTTCCATCTCGGGTGTATACCTTTGACCCTGGCTTAAGTTATTCAGCAATGCAGTGCACATAAATACTCCGTGAGGTTGTCAAGCATGATAACAGGTTGGGGAGGAGGGGGTCTGGGTGGGGGATGATGGCTCACGTGCTCGGAGCCAGATGTGTGGTGTGAACAGCTGCAGGGCTCCAGGTCACGCTACCTCTCATGGTGGAGAAACAGAAACAGATATGCAAATATTCAGTCAATTATTTTCCAAATTTTCTAAAATCTATTTCTCAAGGTGATGATAACATTTTAAAAAGCTTTTTATGTGGAGTACACTAACATTTATAAAGCATATATATTTCACAGGGCCTAGTTTCCAAATCCCTGTAGTTTCAGATTTAACCCCACTTTTAAAAATTACATATAGAAATGTTAACCTTGCAAAAGACAGGGAACTTTCCCCAGGCTAAAGTCTCTGATATAGATAAAGAATTGTAACACAGCAAAGTTGCTGGCTCAAGGACAGATGTCCTTGGTTAACCTACCAATTGTTATGTAAAAGTACTGGGGAAATTGCCATAGGGAAATAAAATGTTTGCTAAGACCAAGCTTTTGTTGGTGGATCAACTTAACCTTTTGCGAATTGCGTTATGGAATGTCACTTCGTTATTTCACTGTTGTTACCAGCTTCTATTGTTAAACTATATGTAGCCATAACTCCACCTATGTTCCTTTTCTGTAACTTTCTGGCCTGGAGAATAAATACTGAAACAGTACCCCAGTTCAGTGTTAATTTCCCAAAGGAGGAATACCTCTCTCTTGAGGGTCCCAGTAAGTTAACCCCTTTGGGGTGTCTCATTGCTCAGAAGAGATGAGCTTTTTTTTGTCTTTTTTCGTGTCTGGCAATGGATCGCAACCCTCAGTGTCGTGCCCATACCGGACCGGGACCGGCAACGGGATCGCAACCCTCGGTGTTGCTCCCACACCTCGCTCAGTCAGTGAGCGGGAACCGGTTTGTATGTGGGATCCCAACCCTCAGCGGGATCCCAAGCGGAGCACTGTAGCAGTGTGCCACCGGGCCGGCCCAGAAGAGATGAGCTTTGAGTAATCCTTTGCGTCTCCATCACCCAGGGGAAGAGAAGTGACAAATCCTTGTGAGGCAAAGCAACATTTTTATTCCAGAATAACATGTGCAAAGACAAATGACAAATCATTAAGTATACCCAGCAAGAAATCAACACCAGAAACATCACCAGGACCCCAACAGCCCCCTCCTGCCCCTTCTTAACCATTCCCTCCTTCATTTCCACATTAACCAATATCCTGGCTTCTAACACCATAGATTAGCTTTGCCTCTTTTTGAACTTTATAAACATGAAATTGTATAATATGCTTTTGTTTGTGACATTTTTCCACGTTGTTCCATTTAACAGCATTTTTCATGCTGCATAGTATTCCTGCGTGTGAATACACCACAGTGTACTTATCCATTCTATTCTCTCTGCACATTCAGGGGGCTTTCTTGTTTCAGCTATTATGAGTAATGCACCTTACGCATATGGTTCGGTCCTCACGTGTCTGCAGTTCCACTGGGTTATGTGTCGGCATGGAATCGCTGGGCCATTTGGTATGAATACATGCAACTTCAGTGATACTGTCAGATGTTTTTTACAAAGTGACTGTAACAACTTGCACTTTTCCAGCAGCACATGAGAGTTTCACCTGCTTTACATCCTTGTCTGCACTTGGGATTAAGAGTCTTTTAAAAATGTAAAATTACTGTGTGGGTGTGTAGTGGTATAAAGAGTGCTTTACGTATGCATTTGTCTGACAGCAAGGATGTCACTATCAACATCAACTTTTCCTGTGCTTATCGATAATTTATTTTGTAAAATGCCTGTGCGAGTTTTTTGTCCACTTATTAATCAGGTTGTTTGAATTCTTATGGTTCATTTGAAGGAATTACTCATGGGTTCTGGATAAGTCCTCAGTCAGAAGTATACATTGTAAATATTTTCTTGAAGTTTGTGGCTTTTCTTAATGGTGTCCTAAAGCTTTTATACTTGATGACACTAACTTACTGTTTTTTTGTTTTCTTGTTAGTGTTTTTTATGTCCACTCATAAACATATTAAAGATATTTTTCTATGCTTTCTTCTCAAAACTTTATAGTTTTAGCTTTTACGTTTAGGTCCATGACTCATCTAGAATTAATTTCTGTTCATGGTGACAGGTACAGGTCAAGTTCATTTTTCCCCTATATCGACATTCAGTTGTTTCAGTTTCATTTACTGGAAAGGACATCCTCCCATATCACCCTGCATTGTTGTCCCTATCAAAAACCAAGTGACTTCAGGTGCTGGTGTATTCACGAACTGTGTATTCCCTTCTATTATCTATGTGTGCACCCCAACACCAATACCACACTTTTTTGATTAGTGTAGATTCATAATTTTTGCAATCCAGTAGCAAAGTTCTCTAAATTCGATCTTGGCTAGTGTGGATTTTTTACATTTCCATATAAATTTTAGAATCCGATGGTCAATTTCTGAAAAAAAGCCCTCAAGGATTTTGACTGAGATTTCATCGACTTTACGGATCAATTTGGGGGAACTGACATCTTACTGTACTGAGTCTTTCAAACCATAAACATAGTTCATCTTTACGTTTGTTTAGGTCTCTAATATTTCTCAGTGATGTTTGTAGTTTTCATCGAGAAGTCTTTTGTATTTTTTTGTTGAATTTATTCCTAAGTATTTGGTGTTTTTGAGTCTATTGTATTATTATTATTTTTTAGTTGGTGGATGTATTTGTGTCTTACTGTGGGTTCAGTTTGCATTTCCCTGATGAGTAATGACATTGAGCATCTTCTCGCATGTACTGACCATTTGCATAGCCTCTTTTGTGAAGCACTTGATTATGTTTTTAGGTTGTTAAAAAAAAATGGTCTGCTTTTTTCTTATTTTGGGGGATTCTTCATATATTCTGGATGCATGCCCCGTTGGGGTTAAATGTGATGTAAATATCTTCCGCTTTGTAGCTTGCCTTTTTACTGCCTTAGTGACTTCTTGATGAGCATAAATGCACACCAAGCACTTCATCCTGTGTTCAGCTGCAGAAATATTTATTTCTTCCAGAGGAAAATGTGTTTGCGTTGAATTTACTGAGGCAGGGCATCTATTTACTGTGTTTTAAGGATGACTTCAGAGACTTTTCAGGAGCACTTTGACTCTACCTGATTTTCATCTTGGACACTACCTTTAGAACATGGCCCCTGGTACCCATCTGGCCCCTCTGAGCCCTTACCTGGGGACTCCACCCGAGTGTCAGGTCTGCAGGGTGTGCCCTGGCCCGCTGCAGGGGGCAGTTGACAGATGATGTGACTACATGCTGGAGATCACCAGGTATTGCTGCACCACACCGTGGTCAGGACCTTGGCCAATGCATGTGTGTGTGCTTGTGTATTTACTCACATACGTGATGTTTAAGCAATATTGACTTTAACACTTCTAGTGCATTCTTGGGCAACGTATAATCTCCCCAGACTTACGCTAAGTGAAAAGAACACTACCTGTCTGTAAATCTCTTCTGATGTAAACCTGTGTTCAATTTATTCCCCTCAAAGAAAATCAAGGGCATAGCATTTTATACTTTGCTTTTATTATGCTAATATTTACATATTGAAATACCTAAGCTATTGTCCCTTAAAGGAGGCTTTTAAAACAGTCTATTATGATATTCTCTTACAGTTTTTTAAATCTCCTTGTTCTACAATTTTTGTTTTACCAAGAGCCCGGAACACCTGACCCTTCAGCTGCACCAGATGACAGCATTATTCCATCTGCTTGAGTCATGCCCAGGAAATGGCTTTCTGTACAAAATATATCTGAAGGGTTCTCACCTATTCAGCAGTTACGGGGGCGCACAGAGTGAAAGCGTTTGAACCTGATGCCCACGAAGCGAGGGACGGGGACTCATCTCCATTTCATCAAAATGTGCGCGATGACACGAGAGGGACACTAACATGCAATTAGATGCAATAATGTATGCAAGAGAATTTCACAAGCCCTAAAGAGTTATGCAAATATAAAACATGGTTATTAAATAGCTTTGAATCACAGAGACTTATTAAAGATTGGTAAGTGAGCATAGAAGACGTGATTAACCCCAGTCGGAGGCATCTGAGCAGGTGTCCTGGAGGATCATAAAAGCTGAGTAGGCGGTGACAAAAAGAACAAACCATTGAGACACATGACTTGGATGCTTCTGCAGGAATTATGCTGAGTGAAAAAAGCCAGTCCTAGAAGGCTGCATGCTGCATGATTCCATTTATACAGCATTTTTGAGATGACAAAATCATAGAAATGGAGAACAGATCAGTGGTTGTCAGGGCTTGGAGAGGGGGTGATGGGGTGGGAGGAAGGTGGGTACACTTATGAAAGGGCAAGAGAGTGGGACCTGATCCTATTCCATGTCTTGACCGTGGTGATGGATACATGAGGCCACATAGATGATAAAATTGTCTAGAACCACATACGAACACACAAATGAGGCCAAGTAAAACTGGGGACATGGGAATGAGATCAGTGGATTGTGTCAACATCCTGGTTGTGATATTGTACCATGTATAGATTTGCCAGATCTACCACTGGGAACCTGGGTAAAGGCCACATGGGACCTCACTGTATTACCTCTTACAAGTGCATGTGAATTTACAGTTATGTCAATGGAGTGGTTTGAATTATGTCCCCCCCAAAACTCATTGAAGCTTGAATCGTGTCCCTCAAGTTTTATGTATTAGAAACTTAGCCCCCACTGTGACTGTTAAGAGGGTGGGAAATCCTATTATGGTAATTGAAAGGTGGAGCCTTGAAGAGGTGATTGGATTATAGGACCGCGCAGTAGTGAATGGATTAGAAATGGTGATCAGGGGCATGGTTCTGAGCGCTTTAAAAGAAGAGTCTCTCTCTCTCTCTGCTTCCACCATCTTGGAATGTGAGACCCTTGGGTCACTGTCACCATCAACAGATAGATTTTGGACTTCCCAGCCTCAGAAACTGTAAGCAATAAATTTCATTTTCTTTATAAATTACCCAGTCACGAGCAGGACTTTAACAGGTACAGATAAGTTGGGTGCAGATGGGGTGGGAGGAGACACCTTCCGGGGAGACCGGGCAGCTTTGGTAGAGACATGTGCATCTGGAAATAGTAATTAAAGCAGTCCTAGCAGCAGAAGCAGTAGGTCCTGTTCACTGAGCAATACCAGGCCAGACAAGAAGATTCTCACACAGTAAGTCACTTAATACTGCAACCACCCACGACTAGACACTGTTATAATCCCCACCCAACCACTGACTCAAATGAATGACCTCAGAGAGGGGGTGACCTGGGGGTTCTGGTGCAAGGAGAAAATGGAGAGGGGGCAGCCGCCCAACCTGTGAGTGTCACATTAAGTAATCTGGGTCATGATGTGGGAACAAAGAGGCTGTAAAATGTCTCTGAAGAGAAGTGTCCTGATCAGAGCTGTTTTGCAGGAAAATGACTTTGCTGGCATTCTGGAGAGTGGATCAAGAAGACAAGAGACTGGGTCAGGGACACAGCTGTCATCACAATCTCTGATGGGTCAGGGGCTGGGAAAAGCTTGTCTTGTGGCTCAAACTGTAGCTGGCCCTGCCTTGGCTGGGTCATGCTCCTCGCCCCGCTGGGGTCAGGCGTGGCCCTGGCCTAGAGCTCCCCTGCAGAGGGCGTGACCTCAGGAGCAGCTGCATGGCTTGCTCTGGACACTGAAGTGTGACAGCCTGGGTCCTGGAAGCCCGCTCACAATGGACACGTCACTTACGTGAGAAACAACCCTATGTTGCTGTCAGTGGTTGAGATGTGGGGGTCATTGGTGACCACAGCATAGACTGGCAATGTGACTGATACAAGCAGGATAATACAGGGATAGTCTGAGGACAGACAGGGTGGCCAGCTCAGGGGGAGGCTGTGAGCCATGAGCACGTTGGTCTCATCCCTTGACATCGCATCTAGGACACAAGGCAGGGTGGGCATCAGATTTGACAGGCTATGAAACACAATGCCCATAATCTGGCATTGGTGCCACCTTGGCCACCACTAGGGATCATTTATGAACCCAAAGAGAACTGGGGAAAGACGAGCAAGGAAATACATGCATGCACACATGTGTGCACACACACACATGCACACACATGCACGCACACACACATGCACGCACGCACACATGCACACAGACATGCGTGCACACACATGCACAGACACGTGCGTGCGCACACATGCACACACATGTGCGCACACGCATGCACACAGAGTCCCACCATTCATCCTTTCTCCATTCATTTTTTCTCTGAAATGTTCCCTCCTCTCTGTCTTCCCTGTCTCTTTTTTTCATTACTTCCTCACCTGGACATTGTGCTATGTGGAAATAACTTATCTCAACCTGTAGGGGAAGAAAATGAGGTTGGGTGGGTGGAGGAAGAGGACGAAGAAGCCAGATTTGACAGTTTCCCCCAAACCTTTCCTACCTACCTTTGAATGTGCACAAATATGAGCTATGGGTGAGCCCAGCAGGAATATGGTCTGAAGGCATTTGATGGACAGTTGAGTCCTGAGTCTTGGACAGAGTGCTGTCCTTCCCTGCCACACCCCATAGGACTGGGTTACCTAGTAGCATTCGGGAGCTGATGCGTAGCCTGTTGCTGCTGTGCGTTGGAGCTCCCTCACCTGTCTCTGTATCCCTAGCACCTTGCACAGTGGCTGGTGCTTGAACTAGGTGCTTGAAGTTGTTGGTAAAATAAGCACTGGTGGCCCTCAGCAGGAACCCACCATGTCCTGTGCTATATAGTACACCTGTGCTTCTGGCTGTGACCCTGCGATGTCATCAAATACCAGAATGCCAATGCACAGGTGGCTGCCTTCAGAGAGTGCATCTGAGATACCAGCTTCCTGGTACCAAACACAACTGGGACTGAGCTGACTGCTTAGCTAACTCAGATCACCGAGATGAATAAATGGAAAATTGAATCTGTCCAACCAAGTGCTCTCTGAAGTCACGGCTATAGAAGCTACTCACCAGGACCCTTTTCCGCCGGAGCTGGAGGCCCAAAGATGGGCTTTCAAACACTTCTCCCATGTTGTCAGCTTGATTTCATTAATTCCCCTCCATGGATAAAGGGAATATTATTGAAAGAAGCTCTGATTAGAAATCAAGGCTCAATATTATTTGTGCTACTATATGCTTTAAAAAATGCCTGAAATATGAAGCCATTTGAAGTCATATTTCCCCAAATTGTTACTGAGATATTGGTACAGCCATTTGTCCATGTATTTAAATAGTACCTGTCATCCCTGCTGAGCAGGTTTTGGGGCACAGACTTATAAAATGAGAAAGAAGATACCTAGACATGTGCAAAGGTTCTGATGTATTACTACAACATTTGAAAGCTTTTAACTAGCCACTGTAGGGGTCATGTTAAAATTGATATTACACTACTTTAATTATTAATACATTTAATTTCTGTTAAGCTTTACTAAGCATCTGCTATTTCTAGGTCTCTCTTCAGAAATATATCACACCTGTTCTGCATTAAGAAAGTAATCTTTCTTCCACATAATTGATGAACATAAGATGGCCAGAAATCAGGAAAAAAAAAAACATGTGCTTTTTTTTTCTATTGAAGAGTTGCAAACAATGATGCAAACTCAAAAGTCTAAGTTTGTACTGTTTTTATAACAGCCTCTCATACTTGAACCTGATGATATCAAATACTAGAAAACTGCTTGAAAATTATACTGACATATGAAAATAAGACATTTCAAGGCATTTGGCAGAATGGATTAGTGTAAGCGAATGTTAAATTTAGTAGATGCTTTAAGGACCTTTGACGATAAACAAAGTGGATCAGAATTGTAAGTAGGACTGAGTAGGGAGATGTCAACAGACGTGAGTTTCTTGCAGAGAATGTGGGTATGATTGACAGGTGTCACAGCAGGCCGAGGCTGCCCTTCCCTGACTCAGGGGAAGGAGACTGGGGGCTACTCTGCAAAACGAGGCTAATGACGCCCACCAGGGCAGGCACAATCTCTTATTCTTCTGCATAATCGTGGCTCCAGACGTGCAGAGCACCTTGGTCACTCTTGGCAAGGGCAGCCTTGTGTCTCCCTGGACTTGAATGCTCAGCTGTACTTGGCATTTGAAGGGGAAACCACAAGTACACTAGAGGCTCAGGAGCTGGGAGTCTCAGAGGATTCAAATTTATGTATGAAGATGCTGAACACAGTTCCTGGATCACAGCGGATGCCCAGCAAATGTGAGCAGATCTGCTGTTATAATTATTATTCCCAGAACAAGATAAACTACTATAGTTTATATTCTAGCACCGTTAGCACTGACTTCCAATACTATATGAGAAGATATTTAGAGTTTATTTCCATGCCACACGACATGGGAACCCCCAGCTCCTACTCAGAAGTGACAAGAATACAAGCTGAGTGCCATCTGTCCCTCCTGTCACCCCAATTTCATCTCCAAGAACACAGAGGGGCCACCTAAGGCACGTCCCAGCTGCGGTCTTCCCTGCACTGCTGCAGAACTGGCATGCTGGTGTTGCCAGGTTTTGTGAGGCTGAGCGTGAACTGTCCCTTCTGCAACCCTCGAGCTCTCCACACACCCACCAACGTGGCTAAAGCTGCTGCAAATCCACAGGGAGGCTTAGTATCTTTTATTTCCATTTTCCACAATCTTTTTGAAGTATCTTGTGCTTCCCGGCAACCACTGCTCTGTTCTCCATTTCTATAAGTTTGTCATTTCAAAAATGCTGTGTATATGGAGCCGTGCAACATGCAACCTTCTGGGACTGGCTTTCTTCACTCAGCATAATTCCTAGAGAAGCATCTAAGTCGTGTGTGTCGATTTTTTGTTCCTTTCGTTGCTGCCTTATCAGCTTTTAGGGTCCTGCAGGACACCTGCTTGGATGTCCCTGGCATCACTTACCAAAAGGGGATCTACTGGCCAAATTTGGGACAATTTGAGAATCAAAATAAACAGTGACAATAACAGGTTATAGCCCTGTGACACTGTGACACAATAAGACACATATGTATTTGGTCTCTGCCCTCAGTTCCTGGCACAGAACTCCTGAAACCCTTATAATTTCCCAAGCTACAGGGGTGCTAGGAGCATATTTTGTTCTACTATTGGGTTTTTGACCTCAGTTCCTGGCACAGACTCCTAAACCTTGGAATTTTCTGGGTGGCTAGAGCATCTTTTGTTCTAATGAGGCTCTTCCTGGTGGCTCCTGGATACAGGCTGGTCACCAGAAAGACCAGACCATGATTAGAAGCTGGAACTTTCAGACCTACCACCCCCCATCCTCCAGGAAGGCGAGAGGGGCTGGAGATTGAGTTTATAATTGATCATGCCTACATGATAAAATCTCTGTAAAAATCCCTGAACGAATATGTTCAGAGAGCTCCAGGCTCGGTGAACACACCACGTTGCAAGAGGGTGGCACACCCAGCTCCACAGGGACAGAAGATCCTGCACCGTGTACCACTTCATCC
>NW_007736902.1:0-2513 GCF_000696425.1 Galeopterus variegatus
GTGGGTTTTGTTCTTTTTTGTGTATTCATGATACTGATTACCATTTTTTGGATTCCAGATGTACAAGTCCCTTAAGGATTTCTTGCTGCATGGTCATGTTGTGGTGAACTCACACAGTTTTTGTTTGTCTGGGAAATACACTGTTTCTCCCTCACTTCTGAAGGATATGCTTGCTGAGTATAGTATTTTTGGCTGGTAGATTTTTCTTTCAGTATTTTGAATATATCATCCCATTATCTTCTGGCCTGCAGAGATTCTGTTGAAGTCAGTCTGATGTACACTCCCTTATAGATACTTGATACTTTTCTCCTGCTCCTTTTAAAATTCTTTTTTTGTCTTTGAGCTCTGCTAGTTTAACTGCAATGTGTCTTGGAGAAGAACTTTTTGGATTGACTCTGTTTGGGGATCTTTGAGTCTTCTGGATCTGAGGTCTGTGTCTGTTCCTATACCAGGGATATTTTCCATTTTTATTTTCTTGTGTAGGTTTTCATTGACTTTCCTTTCTCCTCCCTTTCTGGAACACCCATGATTCAGATGTTTGTGTGCTTAAGGTTGTCTGCTAATTATCTTAAATTTTCTTTAAGAAATTTCCCTTAAAGAAATCCTTAAGGAACTTCTACATCTGGAATCCAAAAAATGGTAATCACTATCATGAAGACACAAGAAAGAACAAAATACACTGGTAGAACAAAAATGCAAATAAAAAAGAGAAAGAAAGTATATCTTACCACCTGAAATAAACAACAACTTTTTTTGGATTGTTTTTTCTTTAATGTCCACCTTGGTTATTTTGAAAAGACCATCTTTGAGGTCAGAAATCCTTTCTTCTGCTTGCTCTAACCTGCTACTTAAGCCCTTGGTTGTGTTTTTTACTGCATTGAATGAATCCTTAAGTTCCAGGAGTTCTGCTACATTCTTTTTTAAGGTATTAATCTCTTTGTAAATTTCCTTCTTTATATCCTGGATACTTTTTCTCATTTTCTGTGTTGTCTGAGTCTTCTTGTACCTTACTGAATTTCCTTAAGATTGTTGCTCTGAATTCCTTTTCAGTCATTTCTAGGGTTTCTTGCTCTATGTGGTCTGGTACTTGAGAATTATTGAATCCCTTTGGTAGTGTCATATTTTCTTGGTTTTGTTTTTTCATATTTCTAGTATTTCTGTGTTGATGTCTGGTCATTTGGTAGAGCAGTTGCATCTTCTATTACTCTGGAGTGTGCTTTGAGGAGACTTCCTTCTGTAGATGTGTTTTATGTTGACCATTGCGTAGAGTGTTTTAGTATTGGTTCCAGGTAGACAGAGTAGTGTAGTGTCCATGTACTTCAGCTGTATTCGGTGTTGGAGTTGCTTGTGAGTGTGCCCATGACCTAGGCACTAGGGCATGTAGTGATTCTTTGCTGAGGTCAGTGATACTGTGCTGGTTTGTTGAGGATGTGAGCAAACTATTAAGTTTTGAGGGAAGTACCTGGGTGCCTTGTTGCTCTTTGGCTGAGATATGTGTCCCTGGGTGGGCTTTTGGCACCCTGACTAGCTTTCCCCTGAACCTGATTGGTGCACTTGGGTATACTATAGCTTCTTGGTTTGAATGGGTGACCCTGAGTTGGGTTTCTCTTTACTGTTTCCTACCAGCAGAGGCTCCTCCTGTGTCCTTGTGTTGGTGGTAATTGTGAGTTTTCTTTCTTACTCTATTTGGGTATCCTGAGTTTCTGTACTGTTTGGATTCTGCATGTGTCTCTCCCTAGATCAAAGTAGTCACGTGGGTTGCACACATACCCCCCAACCCCAGGTGTGCTACCACATGTGGCCATGGAATTTCCCATGTGGGGTGGGCCACTGGGTTATGGGTCTGTGCTCTCTTACTTCTTTCCCTGGGCTTCACTTGTGACTCTCCTTGTGTCAATGCAGTTGAGTGGTCAGCAGACCACCTGCGCTGTGGCTGTGGCTGTTGCTGTGATGGCAAGCCATCCTTGCACTGGTAGTGGCTGTAGTGGACCACCCGCATGGAATTGGTGTCTTCAGCAGTGGTGGGGGCTGCCTGTGCCTCCTCCTAAGGTTCCTGGGCACACTCTAGCCATCTGTCAGGTGGGGGATGCTCATGGTGGCTCCTGAGATCCTTGGGCATGCTCCTGGCCCTTGTAAATTTCTAACTAGAGTGTCTTGGTCCTACCCCCACTCCTGTTGGTTGCCTTTCTCATTCTGCTATAAAATAGCTGCATGACAACAACCTGCTGTATACTTCATGCTCCCAAATTACCCACATATCTTTTTCCCTTAATCATAAATATTTTAGTGCTAGGATTTTGGAGTTGGCCTTGAGTTTCTCTAGTTTAGACTTTGCAATTTCCTACCTGTGCTTTTGTGTTACTTAGTTAACCTCTCAGAGCATCAGTATACACATTTGTGAAATAATGATGTTACTAGTACAACCTGTAGGGTAATGAGATTTTTAGGACTCCAGCTAGCTGGAGACAAGGAAATCATGTGAAAAGCCTGACTTAGCTTTTCTTCTTGGATTA
>NW_007736902.1:3079-4193 GCF_000696425.1 Galeopterus variegatus
TTTCCTACCAGCAGAGGCTCCTCCTGTGTCCTTGTGTTGGTGGTAATTGTGAGTTTTCTTTTTTACTCTGTTTGGGTATCCTGAGTTTCTGTACTGTTTGGATTCTGCATGTGTCTCTCCCTAGATCAAAGTAGTCATGTGGGTTGCACACATACCCCCCAACCCCAGGTGTGCTACCACATGTGGCCATGGAATTTCCCATGTGGGGTGGGCCACTGGGTTGTGGGTCTGTGCTCTCTTACTTCTTTCCCTGGGCTTCACTTGTGACTCTCCTTGTGTCAATGCAGTTGAGTGGTCAGCAGACCACCTGCGCTGTGGCTGTGGCTGTTGTTGTGATGGCAAGCCATCCTTGCACTGGTAGTGGCTGTAGTGGACCATCCGCATGGAATTGGTGTCTTCAGCAGTGGTGGGGGCTGCCTGTGGCTCCTCCTAAGGTTCCTGGGCACACTCTAGCCATCTGTCAGGTGGGGGATGCTCATGGTGGCTCCTGAGATCCTTGGGCATGCTCTTGGCCCTTGTAAATTTCTAACTAGAGTGTCTTGGTCCTACCCCAACTCTTGTTGGTTGCCTTTCTCATTCTGCTATAAAATAGCTGCATGACAACAACCTGCTTTATACTTCATGCTCCCAAATTACCCACATATCTTTTTCCCTTAATCATAAATATTTTAGTGCTAGGATTTTGGAGTTGGCCTTGAGTTTCTCTAGTTTAGACATTGCAATTTCCTACCTGTGCTTTTGTGTTACTTAGTTAACCTCTCTGAGTATCAGTATACACATTTGAGAAATAATGATGTTACTAGTACAACCTGTAGGGTAATGAGATTTTTAGGACTACAGCTAGCTGGAGACAAGGAAATCATGTGAAAAGCCTGACTTAGCTTTTCTTCTTGGATTAGAGAATGTGGTCTTTGAGTTTATCCCAAGAACTGGGAAAGGTGAGATGTCAGCCACCATTGCTCTTTTTAAAATTTATTTTCATTTATTTATTTTATTATTTTTGTTTATATATATTTATGGGATACAGAGTTGTCTATCAGTATTTATGTACAATATGTGATGATCAAATCAATATTATTAGCATATTCATCATTACAAATCATAATTACTTTTT
>NW_007736902.1:4645-6556 GCF_000696425.1 Galeopterus variegatus
TGTGATGATCAAATCAATATTATTAGCATATTCATCATTACAAATCATAATTACTTTTTGTCTCCCTTACAAGTTACTCTCTATTTTTCTCCCCCTTTCCCACCTCTAGTGACAATAGGTCTGTTCTCTTCTTCTGAAAGTGCAACTTTTTATTCTGGTCTTTCTTTTTGTTCCTTAGCTCCCACTTATGAGTGAGGGCATATGATATTTCTCTTTCTGTGCCTGGCTTATTTCACCTAACGTACTTTTCACCCAGCTCATCCATGTTGCTACAAATAGCAGAATTTCATTCTTTTTCAGGGCTGAGTAGTATTCCATTGTGCATATATACAGCATTTTCCTTATCCAGTTTTTCATTGATGGACATTTAGTTTGGTTCCATATCTTGGCTATTATAAATAGAGCTGTGATGAACATGGGAATGAAGATATCCCTTTGACATAATGATTTCCATTCCTTTGGATATAGTCCCAGAAGTAGGTTAGCTGGGTCATTTGGTAGTTCTTGTAGTTGTTTGAGAAACCTCCATCTGTTTTCCAAAGTGGTTGCACTATTTTACAGTCCTACCAACAGTGTAGAAGAGTTCCCTTTTCTCCACGTCCTTAGCATTTGTTATTTGCAGTCTTTTTGATAATAGCCAGTTTAGCTGGGGTGAGACGGTATCTCAATGTAGTTTTGATTGCATTCCCTGATGATTAATGATGTTGAGCATTTTTTCACATATGTGTTGGCCTTTTGTATGTCTTCCTTTGAAAAATTTCTATTCAGTTCCTTTGCCCATTTTAAAAGTTGGATTATTATTATTATTTTTTACTGCGAAGTTGTTTGAGTTCCTTGTATATTCTGGATATTAATCTCTTGTTGGATGTATGGTTTACAAATATTTTCTCCCATTCTGTAGGATGTCCTTTCACTCTGTTGACTGTTTCCTTTGCTGTGCAGAAGATTTTTAGTTTGGTATTATCCCACTTGTTTATTTTTTCTTTTGTTGCTTGTGCTTTTGGAGTCATATTCATAAAGTCTTGTCCAGTCCTACTTCCTGAAGTGTTTCCTTATGTTTTGTTCAAGGTGTTTTATAACTTCAGGTCTTATACTAAAGTCTTTAATTCATTTTGTGTTGATTTTGGTATATGGTGAGTGGTATGGGTCTTGTTTCATTCTTTTATACATGCATATCTGGTTTTCCGAGCATCATTTACTGAACAGGGCGTCTTTTCCTCAATGTATGTTCTTGGTGCCTTTGTCAAAGATCAGTTGGCTGTAAGTATGTGAATTGATTTCTGGGTTCTCTCTTCTGGTTCATCTGTGAAAGACATTTCATGCAAATGGATACCAAAAATGATCAGGAATTGTCATACTTATATAAGATAAAATAGATTTCAAACTAAGAACTATAAAAAGAGACAAAGATGGACATTATGTAATGATAAAAGGATCAATGTAGCAAGAAGATATATCAATCATAAATATATATGCACCCAACACTGGATACCCAGATACATAAAGCAACTGTTATGGTATCTAAGGGGAAAAATGGACCCCAGTACAGTAATAGTTGGGGACTTTAACATGTTACTTTTGGCATTGGACAGATCATCTAGACAAAGAACCAGCAGAGAAATATTGGATTTATGCAATGCCTTAGGCTAAATGGACTTGACATATACAGAACATTTCATGCAACAACAGATTATATTCTCATCAGCACATGGATCATTCTCCAGGATAGAGCACATGTCAGGTCACAAATTTAGTCTCAATAAATTTAATAGGATTGAAATCATATCAAGTAGATTTTCAGACCACAATAGAATAAAATTAGAAATTAACAACAAACAGAACTATGGAAACTATACAAATTCATTGAAATTAAACAATAGGTTCCTGATGGACCAGTGGGTCAAAGAAAAA
>NW_007736902.1:6859-8525 GCF_000696425.1 Galeopterus variegatus
CTATACAAATTCATTGAAATTAAACAATAGGTTCCTGATGGACCAGTGGGTCAAAGAAAAAGTAAAACAGGAAATAAAAAATTCCTTGAAATGAATTTGAAATGAATTTGGTAAATGAAACTTACCAAAACCTATGTGATACTGCAAAAGCAGTACTAAGAGTGAAATTTATTGCAATAAATGCTTACATCAGAGGAATAGAAAGACTTCAAAGAAACAACCTAATGTTAAATCTCAAAGAACTAGAGAAACAAGAACAATCTAATCCCGAAACTAGTAGATGGAAAGAACTAATTAAGACCAGAGCAGAACCAAATGAAATAGAGACCAAAAGAACAAAACAAAGAATCAACAAACAAAAAGTTGTTTTTTTTTGAGAGGATAAACAAAATAGACAAGCCATTGTCCAGACTCACTGAAAAAAGTAGAGAGAAGACCTGAACAACAAAAATCGGAAATGAAAAAGGAGACATTACAAGTGATAACAAAGAAGTACAAGGAATCACTAGAGACTATTACAAACGATTATACACCAACAAATTTGAAAACCTGGAGGAAACGGATAAATTTCTGGACACATACAAACTACCAATGCTGAACCAAGAAGAAATATTAAACAGACCAATAACAAGCAATGAGATCGACCCAGTCATCAGTAGTCTTCCATCAAAGGAAAGCCCAGGACCAGATGGCTTCACTGCTGAATTCTACCGAACCTTTTATGAAGAATTAACAGCAACTCTTACCAAAGTATTCCAAAAAATTTAAATAACTGCCTTCTCCCAAAGTCATTCTAAGAGGCCAGCCTTACCCTGATAGCAAAACTAGACAAAGACACAATAAAAAAAGAAAACTAAAGGCCATTATCCTTGATGAACATAGATACAAAAATCCTCAACAAGCTTTAGCAAACAGAATACAACAGTACATCAAAAAGATTATATACCATGATCAAGTGGGATTCATTCCTGGGATGCAAGTATGTTTCAACATATACAAATCAATAAATGTGACACCNTGGGATTCATTCCTGGGATGCAAGTATGTTTCAACATATACAAATCAATAAATGTGACACCGCATCAACAAAAGCAAGGACAAAACCATATGATTATCTCAATAGATGTACAAAAAACATTTGACAAAATTCAACATCCCTTCATGATAAAGTCCCTCAACAAGTTAGGTACAGAAAGAAAATATGTCAATACGATAAAAGCTAAATATGACAAACCCACTGCCAACATCATCCTGAATGGGGAAAAACTGAGAACTTTTCTTTTAAGAACAGGAATAGACAAGGATGCCCACTCTTCACCACTTTTATTCAAGATAGTATTGGAAGTATTAGCCAGAGCAAGCAGGCAAGAGAAAGAAATAAAAGGCATCCACATTGGAAAAACTGAAGCCAAATTGTCACTGTTCACAGATGACATGATGCTATATATAAAAAAACCCACAGCCTCTACCAAAAATCTCCTAGAGCTGATAAATGAATTTAGTGAAGTTACAGGATACAAGATCAACACACAAAAATCAGTAGCATTCTTATAAACCAACAACTAACTACCAGAAAAAGAAATCAAGAAAGTAACCCCATTTATGATAGTCACCAAAAGAATAAAATACCTAGGAATAAATTTAACCAAAGAGGTGAAAGATCTCT
>NW_007736902.1:9322-14839 GCF_000696425.1 Galeopterus variegatus
AGAATAAAATACCTAGGAATAAATTTAACCAAAGAGGTGAAAGATCTCTACAATGAGAATTACAAATTTCTGCTTAAAAAAATTAAAGAGGATGCAAAAACATGGAAAGACATACTTTGTTCATGGATTGGAAGAATTAACATTGTGAAAATGCCCATACTACCCAAAGTGATCTGCTGATTGAAATGACAGTGACATTCTTCACAGAAATAGAAAAAACAATCCTAAAATTTATACAGAGCAACAAAAGATCCTGAATAGCCAAAGCAATCCTGAGCAAAAAAATAAAAACAGATGCAGCACACTACCTTATTTCAAATTATACTACAAAGCTATAACAACCAAAACTGCATGGTACTGACACCAGTTCTCCCAATTGCAAATGGTTAATAGAGAGGTTGTTTGAGTTTCTTTGAAAGGATGGACTGTGGTTCAGCATAAAGTTAAATCCTTGGATCTGACTTGCACAGGTGTCATTACTCACTGTTGGCAATTCTGGGCTTTACAAAAAACTCTGGGATGTGCAGTCAGTCCCTCCTTTGTGGGATCACCCATCCCAAGCTCAGTCTCTGTATTCCTTTACAAATAAGTTGGAAACTGTGAGTAACATAATATGTGTGTGTGCCTGTAATTTGAGAGCATGAAATATTTCATAGGGAAAGCAGGCTATTGTCATGGCAGCTATTGTAGAGCAGAATGAGAAGGGTACCCCTTTCATGAGAAGATTTTTCTCTACTAATCTGGGGCCCAGTGGTCCTCAGATTTTAGGAAGCATCAAGATCACCTGGTTAGCTAATTAAAACAGATAGCCGGGCATGACCCCAGACTTTCTGACTCAGTAGGTCTGTGGTGGGGCCCAAGAACTTGCAATTGTAACAAATTCCTAGGTGATGCTGCTGGTCCAGGGACCACACCCTGAGAACCACTACTTTGTCTCCTGAAATAATTTTCCAGGGTTTTTGAGAGGGTTATATGAGGCAATGCACATAGAGTTCTTAGTACAGAGCCTGGCACACGGTAAATGTCTGCTACCACTAGTACCACAAATACCATCACAGTAGTCACTACTTGTGCTACTGCTACTGTTCAATTGCTACTACTGCTTGGAAATCCTTCATTCTAGATAACATTAGTTAGGTATTAAAAACAATGCAATTTGACTTAATTAAGGAATATAATTACCTCTCTGGGAGAGATTTCCATTTAAAGAAGCTCATTAATTCAAAGAGATTTGTAATTTTAAGAATATTAGACACTGTGATAAGGAGAGGTATAAAACTTCTTGCAATGTATAGTGGAAGTTACTGTTGAGAAGGGAGCAGACACTCTGTAGGCTCTGTGCTGGGGCACCTCTCTGTAAGGCTGCCTGATATTTAGAAATCTACATTCTTTCTAAAAGTTCTGAGCTTTTCCACAATGGCTTCCATGGTAAGGACAGCATGTGGCCTAGGAGTGGGGTAGGGCAGCTGTAGCCATTTATATGTACTGATTCTTTGCAAGTGTGGCATTTACAAACTAGGCAATGCTTGCATTGTGTTTATTTAATCAATCATGTAATAGAAGATGCACATAAAATTCATTTGAAAAGTATGCCTAACAATTTCATGCTGAGAATAATGCAGGAAGTTCAGTGTAATATAATTATAATAAAATAGTAGCAAAACAACTTTTTGTTTTAAATCATGGAATTAGAAATTTGAAAACTAGTTGGAAGCCAATCTTCTGAAAATCCTTTGAATGTAATTTTGATTTGGAGAATATGTCTTGATGGCTATATGGATTTAATTTTCTGATCTAAACCCAGAGTATACATAAAGAACAAAAATATTATAATGAACAACAGGTTCAAATATGGACTTACCAGCCAACTCTATAAAATGAGTACTGACACGTGTATGAATGTCAGCATTGTGCTTTTCCAATTCAGTACTATGTTATGCCATAAAAATGCAGCAGTTATAACAATTAAGATTAGTTAAAACTGTTGAAATCTTTAAATTTTTCCTGCTTAAAAAATCTAGAAAACATCAAACTTTTCCTAGAAGTTGAAGTAAGGAAATTAATGTCAGTGACAGAAATACAGTGAACCTAATTAGAAGTCCCTGAACAGCAGCTCATTAGTGTGGTTAGTTAGTAAATGAAATTTCGGCTGCAGTGAATTAAACTATGTGTCTTCAGTTATTTTTTCTAAAAAGAATTACAAAATGTCTACAACTGTTTTTTGTTAGTATTTTTTTTTTCCCACATACAAAAAATATTTAGGATCCTTTTGTCATGAGTAAAGAAATGGCCATTAGGGGACAGGTTTCCTTAAATGTCTGCATGTTAAGCTTGGGCAAGTGAAACAAAAGCTATTCTCCCGTGAGGGAGAGGCTTTCATTTGTCTGCTAAGCTGCTTGGTTTCACAAGTTTCTTTTGTGAAATCCTTAAAATTTTTTTAACCATTTGTGCCTCTTGATCAGATTTCGCTAAAACAAACAAAAAAATCTCAGCTAGAATGAACAATACTTTACTGACAGATATTTAAGGTAGGTTGGAACATTTATTTGTCAGTTACTAAAATGTGACACTTGTTACCTTTTTTATGTTACTACCATGGATGTTTGTGTCTTTGCCATTTGAGAGTTCATGGGTAATTTAGAGACCCAACAACAAGAGCCCAAATTTCAGTATTTCAGAAGTATTCCTAAGCAAGGTATGATAATTGGGCAATTGCTGCAGGATATGATAACCCCCAACCCACAGGTGCTTAAGTTTTTTTAGATTTTACTAGAAGTTTAGACCCTGGGCTCACGACTTTCTGTAGAGACCTGGAATGCATAGGCTGAGTCTTGCTCACCCACAGTTTAGCCATGATTCCAGTGTTTTGGGGGCTGCAGGTTCAGACTGGTAATACTCTAGAGCAGTTTCCAGCTGGAGGTAATTTTGTCCCCCAGGAGGCATTTGGCAGTATGTGGGGACAATTTTGGTTGTCACAGCTTACAACTGGGAGGGCGGGGAGAGTGACTACTGACATCTACTAGGTAGTGACCGGGGATGCTGCTAGATGTCTTGCAGAACAAAAAATAATCTGAGCTAAAATGTCAGTAGTGCTGAGATTGAGAAACCCTGTCCTAGCATCATCAAGTGCTCACTGGAAGAGCAGACACACACGTAAGGGATAGTACACCTTTGAGCTGCTTGAATCCCTGCAGAATGCAGGACAGGGTGTGCCCTAGAATGCGGCCAGACATCCCAAAGACCTCCTGACCTTGTCATTGAAAAGACTTCTGAGATAACTGTTTATTTACCTTCTCTCCTTAAAAATTTTTTTTTACATTTCCAATTTATTTCTGTGGAAATCCTTAGGTCCATGGCACACAGAACATTGTGTTATACTTTCAGCAACTGAGATATTATTTTTCCAAGATGACTGACCCCAAATATCAGTTACTAAAATATTCCTCAATCTAGCTTAGATGTGTTTTAAGTGGAGAAAGAGTCATGTGAGGCCTGGGGTGAAAAACCTAAAACATCATGTTTCCTGTGCACATCACCTGACAACAATACTGCAGGTACATTGCAAGAAACATAAAGCATAGAATAGTNTGCATAGGCTGAGTCTTGCTCACCCACAGTTTAGCCATGATTCCAGTGTTTTGGGGGCTGCGGGTTCAGACTGGTAATACTCTAGAGCAGTTTCCAGCTGGAGGTAATTTTGTCCCCCAGGAGGCATTTGGCAATATGTGGGGACAATTTTGGTTGTCACGGCTTACAACTGGGAGGACGGGGAGAGTGACTACTGACATCTACTAGGTAGTGACCGGGGATGCTGCTAGATGTCTTGCAGAACAAAAAATAATCTGAGCTAAAATGTCAGTAGTGCTGAGATTGAGAAACCCTGTCCTAGCATCATCAAGTGCTCACTGGAAGAGCAGACACACACGTAAGGGATAGTACACCTTTGAGCTGCTTGAATCCCTGCAGAATGCAGGACAGGGTGTGCCCTAGAATGCGGCCAGACATCCCAAAGACCTCCTGACCCTGTCATTGAAAAGACTTCTGAGATAACTGTTTATTTACCTTCTCTCCTTAAAAAAATTTTTTACATTTCCAATTTATTTCTGTGGAAATCCTTAGGTCCATGGCACACAGAACATTGTGTTATACTTTCAGCAACTGAGATATTATTTTTCCAAGATGACTGACCCCAAATATCAGTTACTAAAATATTCCTCAATCTAGCTTAGATGTGTTTTAAGTGGAGAAAGAATCATGTGAGGCCTGGGGTGAAAAACCTAAAACATCATTTTTCCTGTGCGCCTGGGGTGAAAAACCTAAAACATCATGTTTCCTGTGCACATCACCTGACAACAATACTGCAGGTACATTGCAAGAAACATAAAGCATAGAATAGTGGGGGAGAGAATTCATGGGCTGGCCTGCCAGGCAGGAATACGGCAGGTGATCTGTGGCAGAGACTGAAGCAAAGGATGAGTCGAGTGTTGGAGGAAGAGTCCTCCCCCTGGAGGAGGACTCCTCATTTTCATGAAGGAAAAGTTTTGTTTGTTAACACAGGGTATATAATTCCTTACTGTATACCTTCTCTCTCCTCTTTCTAAAAAATTTCTCATTGACATTGGAAAGGAGAGGAGGATGATTTGGGTGCCAGGAAAAATGACATACAAAGTGGCAGGAAGGGGAGATATGTATTTTCTTCCAGTCATGAGAAATGGTTGCCAGCAATGTCAAGAAACAGCAACTTAACCAGACTTTACAGGTACTGCAAGCTACCGAAAATGGTGTAAAACTCTGGCATAATTTGGTATTATCCACTAGGTGGAAAGGCAACATAAAATGTATGACTTAAGTCAAGAAACCCAATGCTCAGGGAAATGCAACATGCAAAGGAACAGAGGGGAGTACATATGTGACGTTCTACTTCCCCCATTCTCCTTAGCTGTTGGACTATTTGAAATTATGTTGTTCACACTAAATAGTTCTAAAATTTTGTAAACTCTTGCGTGTGTGTTCAGACTCCAAAACCCAAACACTTAAACAACAAAACACAGATGTCTAGCAAGCTCTGTGCCTGCTTCCACCATCGATGGGGATGTGGCTTCTTAGTGAGTTTGTGTGTGCCCTTGTTTCCTCCTGCTCCGTGAGTGTTCTTATCTTCTCCTTATTTCCTATTCTTCACTTACTTTTTGAAAATATTTTACAGATTTATTGAGGTATAATTTATATACCATATACTTTCCTTATTGTAAATGTGAAGTTTAACGATTTTTAGTAAATTTATACAATTGTGCAACCGTCACCACAATCCATGTTTAGAACACTACTGTTCCTCCAAAATGTTTATCTGTACTTAATTCCTGCTCCCACACTCTTCTCCAGGCAACCACTGATCTGTTTTATGTCTCTATAGTTTTGCCTTTTCTAGAAATTTCAGGTGAATGAAATCAATCAATATGTAGTATTTTGTGTCTGACTTCTTTCACTTGATATGATACTTTTTTATTTATTTATTTTTTT
>NW_007736902.1:16754-32117 GCF_000696425.1 Galeopterus variegatus
CTGAAGGGTTTCTCCTATGTTTTCTTTAATAAGTTTTATTGTTTCGGGGTGTATATTTAAATCCTTGATCCATTTTGAGTTGATTTTAGTACATGGTGAGAGGTATGGGTCTAGTTTCAATCTCCTGCAAATGGATATCGGATACTTTTGAAATTTATACATGCATATGTATCAGTAATTCACTCCCTTATACTACTTAGTAGTATTCCATTGTATGTATATAGCACATTTTGTTTTCCATTTACCAAGTGATGAACATTTAATTTTTCCACTTTTTGGCTCTTATGACTAGTTCTGCTATGATCATTTGCTTATAAGGCTTTGTGCTGATGTTTTCATTTCTTTTGGGTATGTACTTAGGAGTGAAAATGTTTTGTATATGGTAAGTATATTTTTAACTTTTTAAGAAACTGCCAACTTTTTTCTAAAGTGGCTGTACCATTTTACTTTCCTGCTAGCAATGTATGAAGGTCCCAGTTTCTCCACATCCTCTCCAACAGTAGATCTATCCATCTTTTTTATTATTACCATTCTAGTGGGTGTGAAGTACACTTTCCCCTCCTTTTCAGTGCCTACTTCCTTCCTTTTGACCTTCTTCTTCTTTTTTTTTTTTTTTTTTTTTTTTTACCAATTTGTGCCTTTGCCTAGTGGGCTAGTACTGCAGTTATATTTGTCTATATGAAATCTCATTGCTCACCAATTCTTGGTAGACGACTAGTCAAGAAATGATGCTGAGGTGAATTCAAAGACTAATCCCCTTTGGCAATTCATTCAATTTTCTTCATAGGCATTGATTATTTTTTTTTAAACAAATGCTCTAGTTTCACATGTAGCTGAGTAGAACAAGCAGCTTTTAGGGCCAGGAAGTATATCTGTTTAGAATTAGCTCAATGGTGAGAGTTAAATAAAATTACAGTCGCACCTGTAAGCATTTCCCCCCAAGCACTCAGAAATGCTCACTCTCTCCACATTCTCCACAGGGTGGAGGATTTGGAGGATTTCCTGTATTCACTTATTTGTGAGGGCAGATTACCTTTGCTAGTGTTCTGCTCTTTGGTTTTTCTCCTCGCTAAGTGCATTGCTACCTCTGCCTGGGGTGTGTGCCTGTGAGGCTGAGTTTCTCTCTTTTCTGCATGGTGCCTGAGCCTAATTTGATTCACCTTTGCAAGTTATGGTCCACCAATCCTCTAGGGACAGGGTTCTCCACCGTAGGTGCCCATTATAATAACTTAAGGCGCTTTACAGTAATACCCTAGTTCCACCCAAGACCATTTATACCAGAATATCAAATGAACTTGGAAATACAAAAATGGCTATGGGCTTTCTGTCCTGTCCCCAAAATAGATTTTAAAAAATTTCAGTACTTGAGGTTATAAAGATGTGGAAAGAAGTAGGCCCAAATAATCATAAGAAAAAGTGCACACTGAAAGTCATGCTTTAGAGGTAGCTGGGAAGTTGTGGAATTAAAGCTGGATTTGGACTCTGATCAGGGTGAGGATTCAGGCTCTGTCCTTGATGAATATTCATAAGCAGTTGCTCCCAGCTTGGGCCTCCTCGGCTATAATATGGGGCTCACACTTGCCTTGTGTTATCAGGATTAAAGCGACAATTCCCCCTAGAAGTACTTTAAAATGATACATTTTCAGAGCACTTTCACATCAGCTAATTATCTCTTTTCCACAAATTTCATTAAGGTTGTCTGGCCTCACTTTACAACACACTGGGCTCAGAGTGTGGATTCTGGAGCCAGACTGCCTAGGGGTGAATCCCAGCCCTGTCACTGATTTCACTGAGGGACCTTCCTTTGCTACCCTCTTTCATCTCAGTTTTCTCCACTGTAAAATGAGCATAAAAGTATGCACTCCATGGTTTCATGAGAATTAAAAGAGATAATGCTTGTAAAGCACTTAGTGCAACCCTTGTATATTAGACACTCAGGAAGTATTCATTTTTCTTATTATTAACTAGAGTGAATGCTTAAGAAATCCGGTGAATCAGGCGTTTTATGGTTGAAAAGACAATTGCACATTAAGTGGCCCATTTTAAGAAACAGCAGTTTTAAAGTCTTGGGTGGTAGTTCAGTTCAGCCTCTCTATATTTTTGGACTCTTGCTTCAGGTCCATTAAATGTCAATATTTGTAAATAACTTTATTTGGAGTTTATTTTTCATTATTGCATTATTGATTTTTCCTTCCATACAGAGCATGTTAAAGGAAGCATTTCATACAAGTTTCAAGTTCTAAAATAATGTAGGAAATTACAATTAACAACTTGTATACTATCAAATTATAAATTTGTATGGATGACAGAAACCTTATTTCCCCAGAAATGCATATTTTAAAGTAATAAAATGAGATATTCTTTTAAAAACTTGTTATTATGGATGTTTTCACATAATCCATAATCCATAAAATCAGAGCGCATAGTACAATAAACCCGCAGTTACTTATCATATAAAATGAGATATTCTTTTAAAAACTTGTTATTATGGATGTTTTCACATAATCCATAATCCGTAAAATCAGAGCGCATAGTACAATAAACCCGCAGTTACTTATCAACCATCTTCAACAATTATCAATGCTTAGTCATGACAAACACTTGACATTGTCATGTAACAGGCAAGTAAAGGAACTTCAACCGAACTGATTTGATATATTCTTGTCAAAAACATCCAAATAATACAAAAGTGTGTGAAGTACAAATAGAATACCCATATTTGCAATCATTTATTAATAATCCCTTTAGTAAGGATGCTGTGTCAGTCAGGGCTTATAAAGTCACACAGTATTGTAATTTAATGAGTGATGGATAAAAATTCTGGTCATATCCTCACTGGGGATGGTTCTGACATATCAGTTACTTAGAAAATCTGATCTTTTCGGAGTAAAGCCCTTTAGCTGCCGTTCTGTTTTAGATCATCGTAATTCACTTGTTTCTTGATGGATATGGATTACAAATTTTACAAGTTTCTGTAATTGTTTTCATGTCCACAGAGGGAAATTAAAAACATGAATAAATAGTAAAAGAAATCACTCCGACTGTATTATGGGATGGTTGTATTCTAATGATGCTTTGGGTGAGGGATTACATTGTGAGAAAAAGAAAGCTCATTATCGCCTGGTTAGGTTCAAGGACACCATCTATCTGGATGAAAGGTGATTCTGGTATTCACATTGAGCTCAGATTCTGAGCTATACATTGAAGGTTATGGTTTGAATTTTTCCCAAATTAGTTACATAGCCATTTCTCTGTGTGAGAGAAAATGGAAATTCAGGTCACATTTCAACTTGAGTTCATTTTTCAAATTGCACCTTCAGAAGAAAAGTCTATACAACCAACTAGTCTTCCAGAAAGCCCTCTGCCAAAGACCCCATTTTCACCGAAGGTCACATTTGTTTATCTTAGGTTTTGGGTAGACCATCATATTTTATTTTAGATTTTGAAGAAGTATTCAGACCTCTAATACATTTTTTTCTTAAAAAAATAAGTGGTTGTTTAATAGTTTTGAATCTGATTCTACTAATTAATTTTAATGCTTTCTAATTAGACCCTATTACAGTCTAATTTGCAATTTTTCAGAAATATTTGATGAGACTTCTTTTGCACTGTCCACACCATTTCAGTGAGTTTTAAAGAAGTATTTTAAATAAGTATTATTAAAAAATATTGTACAAATTAAATTCAGGTTCTATATGCACAATATGTTCTAAAGTATTACTGACTGGATTAGTCCAATAATTGGGCCACACAGGATGTTTCATAAAGTTTAGACAGTAGAATAACATCTTAAGGCAATAGTAATTTGATTTTTTTCCCTAAATGTGTTGCCATAGATTTTCCTAAATGTTTTACAAACAGTTATTAAAAGCACATTGAGAATCTGAATTCCCTTTGGGCAAAACGTTTTAGTACTTAACTTTCATTTAATTCAAAATTACATATGGTTGGAGTTGCAGAAAAACATCAGAAAATCATAACCAGCTATCACAACATGACATATTTAAATGAATGCAGTGCAGCCTCCCTCAGAGACACCTCGAGGTGCCTAATAATAGAAATAAATAAAACCAATAGGTATTATTCTTCCTTAAAATAGAAAAAGAGGGACATTTTAATTTTAACTTTGCTCTTAATTCAAATCTTCTCTGAGAGGCTAACGAGGAAGTTTCCAGTGATTAGTGTATTTTCGAGACGGGCTCACTGCCAGAGAGAGAACAAGAGGGCTTAGTGAAGGAATTCTTATAGGTTAGGGAATGCAACAATCTATCTGGAGAAAACATTGATTAAGGAAGTTGGCCTAGAGTCCCAGCCCATTGTCACAAAAAAGCTTTGTTTGTAAAATGCAAACATTAGGATTACCTGAGTTGGAACTTGCACGATTAAATTTTATAATTTGAAGGATATGCAAATAGGTAATCGCCTATCTCCTAATGTATTTGGAACTCACTGAAGTGGGAGTCTATGAAATGAGCCAGCTGGTGGATGAAAAGAACGGAAAAATTATGCTTTAGTTCTATTTAATGTCTCCATTTTAATTGTGCCTCTAGGTAACAGGCTTATAAATGGAAAGCCTGTCTTTTGTATGGAAGGTAGAATTACTCTTAAAAAAAAATTTAAACTGTAAGAGTTAAAAAATACCTTCAAAAGAATAAGTTATTAAAGAAGAATACAGAGAGGATTTGCCAATGCAAAATTATGCTATTTCTGTGCCCAAAACTATTTGTAGAAAAATGCAAATTAAAGTTAGTATGTGTTTTAGTTGGTTTAAAGCAAAGGCAACTTTTTTTTTTTTCCTTTTTGTCTCTTTTTGTGTCCGGCAATGGATCGCAACCCTCAGTGTCGCGCCCGCACCTCGCTCAGCCAGCGAGCGGGAACCGGTCTGTACATGGGATCCGAACCCTCGGCGGGAGGCACTGCTGCGCTCCCAAGCGGCGCACTGTAGCATGCGCCACCGGGCTGGCCCCCACAAAGGCAACTTTTAAAATTTTATTTTAGGCCCAATTTTAATAAAAAATATCTTTGGTCTGGATTAAAATTAGGCGTCTCTCCTTAAATCTGTGCATCTTCCTTGCACCTACCACTTTTCTAGAAGATAAAAAACATTTTGGTGGGTGCTAGCTGAGTTGGTGCAATGATTTATGCTCTGGGGTTTATATACCTAACATAATGTGGGGTTATGATTCTAGGCTTGTCTGTGAATGGATTACTTCCAAGATTTAAACCTTGTTTCTATTGTCAGTAAGTTTAAAATAAGTGTGCCACTGGCTTTATTTGGTGCTTATGGTTTTCCATCACTTCTGAATTAAAAAAGTATATATATATATATACTAAAAAAGGGAAAAAAACTTTATTGGCACAATTGTACTTTTTAGGGAGATCAAGGAAACAGAGAAATTCTGGGATCAAATAGCTTTAATTTCTCTATACAAAAGAGTACAAAAAGCAAGTAACATTCCTACTTGCTAACTATGTTATCACAGTTTTAAAGTCATTACACTGGAACAAAGCAAATTTTCTAAAGTATTTCAAGGATTTAAGAACACACAAACTTTATGAGATTTGCCCATCTCTTAATATAGGTTGGTGTAAAAGGAAGCTAAATCACACTGATTAATGAGGACAAAAAGAATGCTGTATCAAAGATGGCCATCTTTCGACAATTGAAAACATTTCAATGGGGACACGACTTTTAGCAGTATTCAGTAATACAAAGAACAGGGAGGTAAAAATTCCAATCTAACAGAGTTGACATTGCAGAGCGTAGAAATACTGGCAAAAAATTCTGCATCATTTGTTAGCACAAATCATAGGTAATAGATATATAGGTAAATGTGATGATCTGGGTATTGTACTTATAGGTGCTGAATACTGACATTTGTGAAAGTGGAAAAGGGTTCAAGAGATGATGACTCCTGTGAAGAAGAGTGCTGAAACCCACTTTCCCCTCCTAAATTTCCTCCCCCAGAGTTTGCTAGCAACAGGGGATGTTAGCCAGCACCCTCACATGACACTTTCTGTTCTGATGTTTCCACTTTACAATCTTCTTATGTGTTCTGAGCCCCCAAATCTACTCCACCACACGATCCTGCCCTTCTTACTTCCTAAATCTCTCTCCATTCCTGACTCTTTTCTCCAGTCCTACTGCTGCTGCTATGGTTCCGGCTCTTGTCTTCTCTTTCAGGGACTATTACTACTTCTCCCTTTCTGACTTTATGCCTTTGATTTCACCTACTTCCAATTCACCCAGCACTCAGCCATCAGAGGGATGTTTCTATCACAAAGGTCTCTTTGGGTCTTTTACAAGCTCAGAATTCTCCAGGGGTTTCTATCTCATGCTAGAGAGAATTGAAACTCCTTAGCATGGCATATCAAACCCTTTTTGTTCTGACCCATAACTGCATGCTTAGCATTGTTACTGCCAGGCTGCTCTAGCAATACTGAGCCACTTGGAACCCTTCACCCTTGAACCTTGGCACATATTCTCTGTTTTCTTCCCTCTGGTTTGCCCTTTCTATCCCTCTTCTCATGCCCAGCTTCTGTTTGCCCTTCAAGCATCATTCGTTTTCCCCAAATGCCGAGGTAACCCCTTTCCTCTCCCACCTATTACCTCTCCCAAAAGTTCAGGTTTCTGTTTCTGCCCCCATGGTACCTACTGCCCCTCTGTTGTCAAGGATGATGTTATGTTGTAATTGTTTGCATGTCTATTTCTACAAGCCATAAACTGATTACGGTCAGAGAGGGTGTCATTCCCTTTGGGTGTCCACATCCCATAATTCCTGAACACTGATACCAATACATCTTTGTTGAGTAAATGAATATATGAATAAGTTGCATGCATGGAACCAGATGAGACAGAGCGACTGAAAATGCCACATATCATTGAGAATTCACTGACCTGGTGATTTTCTGTATTTAGAATTCAGATTTTGACCTTAACTTCCTCTAAAGAAAATCCAGCAGTTATTAAGAGCAGTTATTTTCCAAAGGAGACTTAATGGTTTGGATCTTGGAGAATCACAAAGGGATATAAACCATGAACAGTACTTTGTACAACAGAAAAGACTTCAAATTAAAACACACACGCATACACACAAGGGATATAAACCATGAACAGTACTTTGTACAACAGAAAAGACTTCAAATTAAAACACACATGCATACACACACACACACACACAACCATTCACTGTGCTTACCCTTTCCTGTAGACAAAATAAAATGTTGATGAAAAGCACAGAGTGCTGTTTACAGATGTCTTAAAGATTTAGGGCTGCATATCGAGGCTGATACTGGAACCATCTTGGCTTGGCACATCAGGTGACTTCAGAAGGAGGCCCACTGGGGAGACCCCAGAGTCTCTAGAAGGACTGGAGGCTAGAAATGGAGCAATGCTGGATCCATGAAAGATGGGACAGATATCAGTCCAAAGTGGAATCATATGGCAGCAAAGGCATAACAAGGCTGCAGGAGAATCCAAACAATGCTTTGCTGTTCTAAAGTTCTTTTCATCCTAAGAGCTCAAAGTGCTTTTTTCTAGCTTTCTTTGAGCAAGAAGCTTTGAGTCTGATGAGACTAATCTAAGTAGAAAGTTTCAGGGGCTGTGAGTTACAGTTTATGAACTGCCACTTGTCCTAACTATGAGCCCCACTAAAATGTCTTCTTCTAACCTATGTGGCATCAACTGTCACTTCATAAGTCTTCAAGTTTAGAAGTGATTGTTAATGTCCTTCTTAGGCATTTTTTTTTGCTGCTATTTTATGGTAAGACCCCACTATATATAAATGTCATAACCAGGTTTTTGCCATTCAACATGGAATAAATGCTTCTCACTTTTTTAAAGTGAAGAATGACTGATAAAAATGGCACTTCATATTTAGGAAGTGGTAGCAAACTCATACCACACAATATATTTAAAATGAGCTATCAAATTTCTTACTCTAGCACTCTATAAAATACTGGTTAAATCAGATAACCACATCTATTGAATACCTAGATGTCAGATACTTGTGGGTTAGGCCAGATACTAGATTTCTAAGTCAAATGAAACAAAATCCTTGCCTTCAAAGTGCTTGTGGTTTATTGAAAGAGAAGGGGAATATGCCAACAATTATGGGACATTGTGGTAGGTGCCATGAACAAGCACGCAGGAGGTATGGGAACTCACTAAGAAGAGAGATCCAAACCAGATTGTGTGTATGATGGTTTCTTGGAATTAACTTTTGAAAAGCAAGTAGGAATTAGTATTCTTGGTAGAGGGGAGCATGTGTGAAGGACATAGACCTAAAAACATATTAGTTTATGCCATTCCTATGGCAAAAAGGAAGAGTGCATGGGTAGGGGTGAGTGGTGGAGGATGAGTGGTGACCAACAGGTGACATTACAAAGGGTTTGGTGTTAGGCTGAGAACTTTTGACGTTCTCTGGAAGCTGTTATGCCCACTTAGAGTTTTATGCAGGATCATATTTACATTTTAGAAGGATTCCATTGGAAGCATTAGGGAGCCTGGCTCAGGGTGGAGTGGAACTAGAGGACGGGAGACAGGAAGATGCCCTTATTGCCATCCCAGGGAGATGTTGGCGAGGTCTAGCCCTGAGGCAGGACACCTGGAGTGGTTATGAGAGAGGGCTTGGCAACAGGCATGTGTGTGCGTGTGTGCATGCAGACACATATGTGGGCACATGACAGGAAAAGTGGTTTAATACATTGCCATCTTTTGAAATTGTCAACTTTTTTTTTTTTTTGATTTGCCTGATACTTTTTTTTTATTTTTATTTTGTCAATATACAATGTAGTTAGTTATTGTGTCCCATCACCAAAACCTCCCTCCCTCCTCCCTCTCCCCCCTCCCACCCAGATGTGTCCCCTCCATTTTCTCGTTGAAAGAGCTTCAAAAAAAAAAAAGTTGAGGTTGTTAAATCTTCCTCTCCCCCCCATCCCGGTTTTTTGTTGTTGTTGTTGTTGTTGTTGTTGTTGTTGATGTTGTTGTTGTTGCTGTTTGTTTGTTTTTGTGTGAGTGTGTGTGAGAGTGTGTGTGTGTGTATGTGTGTGTGTGTATGTATGTGTGTGCAACTTTTGAAATGTTTTGTTAAAACAAATCTTTGCACACATTTCTGCAAAATCTACTTTTGGTTTTATTCTTCAACAATAAAACTATCCTGCCTTATTCTATATTTAAGGTTCTTCATTGATAACTTAATCCAAACTGTATTCACTCAGATGATGCCAAATCCTGCTTTACAGACAGAATCTGTGTGCCACCCACAGGCAAGTGACATACCAATGACCCTTAAGTGGCAGAGTCAGATACTATTTCTTGATTCTATAGTTTGTTCACCAAGCACACTTTCTCTAGGGTGAAGTTAGTGTATTTGCCCTTTCCTGGGGTGTGAGGACTATGTTTGGTGATCTTATCCTTTTGATATACATTTTACAGTTTGTATCCCTAGCAAGAGAACATTCCTTAGTGGTCCAAAGAAAGCATCGTTTGGCTGGGGCTGAGCTGCTTGCTTTGGCCTGGAAGAGACATGCCAATAGTGACTGACAGCTAAGAGAAAGAAGGGGCTTACTAGTGATTCCATGACCCAGATGAATGGTGTACGTTTAATTCCTGGGCTCCTGTGCCTGTTATAAAGTTATGCCTTATTGCTAGGAGAGCTTATGACATGGGGGTAATGGTTTTAGAATTTCTTCCAGGCCCAGTTATCTCAATTTTTCTCACTGTCTTTCCTAAAGTCATCTTTGCCAGCAGCCATTTCCAATGGAATGTTTTTATGAGAATTGGAACCAAGGCTGGCCAAGGCTGTCTTGTCATAGGCCAGGGTGTTTTCAGGCTGTGGTTTGAGGTTCTGCCAGTGACTCCAGCCCTTTTTAGCCATAGGCCTCTCTGATGCAAAGCCAACCAGGCAAGCAGTTATCTTGACTTCACACTGTATGGGTGTTTTCTATTGATTTTAAATTTAAAAAACCCAGTTGTTACACACACCTGTGATTTGACATATACTAAGGCTTAGAATGAGGGAATAATTTTTAAAAAGGGAATTGACTAAAAAGTTATTCAACTGTTTTATAGGTGGTGGTTCCCAGGTGTGGAGGGCTTTGTGAGGTATCTCCAGCACTCTTCCTTCTCTCCCCAGCCTGCAGCAGCAATGCTGATTGGGGGCCCAGGAAAGGACCCTGAATGACCTAAGCCTGTTAGTGGAATCCCAACCCCTTGCCACAGTGATTAGTCCAGGCATGGGCACATGACCTGAAATGTCCCATCAGAGTGAAACTCCAAAATTTTACTCAATGATTGAAGGAAGCAACCCTTTCGTTCCTTCTGGACAGTCTTGGGTATAGCTAGGAGGCCTTTGGAGGAAGGCAGCTGTTTTTTTCCCCTACCACAGAAAAGCTGTCCTCAGGATGAAGTAGGCGTATGAAGGCGGACAGAACCTAGAGAACCACAGAGAAAGGGAGTCTGAGCCTAGCTCAAATTCTATTTTTGAAAATTTCAGATACTCGAGCCAATAAATTCCCTTTATTGTCTTGTTTTTTGCTATTTGCAGCTGAAAATATCCGTATAGGGTAGATGTGACAAAGTAAAGAAGGCAGAACACAGCATCTAAAGTTTAGGAAACATAAGCTTAGAAGACAAAGTCTAAACTCCTCACCTTGCAGTCAGATCTGTAACAATTATAACAAAAAAATAGTAATAAATAATAATAATAGCTAACATGCTTTGGGGACTATGTGCCAGGCACTGTTTTTTAGCATTTTACATATATTACCCCATTTAATTCTCACAACAACCTATGACAAAGGGAGCCAGAAAACTTGGATTCTTGTCCCCTCTCGGACATTTAATGGCTGGTGACTTTGCACACATCACCTAATCTTTTAAGGTATCACTTATCTGCTGCAGAGGATTGTGAGGATGGTAAAAACCTTAGTAAAGCACAAATATACATTGCTTTTAAGGAATGGTATTTCATCTTTAGTACCTCGGCCATGGTGATGGCATCATGGGTATATGCATATGTCTAAACCCATCAAGATATATACTTTAAGCCAAGAGTAGGAACCAATCTAAATGTCCATTGAAAGATGACTGATTAAAGAAAATGTGGTATATATACACAATGGAATACTACTCTGCCATAAAAAAGAATGAAATTCTGCCATTTGTGGCAACATGGATGAACTTAGAGAAAATTATGTTGAGTGAAATAAGCCAGGCACAGAAAGAGAAATACTGCATGTCCTCACGCATAAGTGGGAGCTAAAAAATAAAGCAATAAAGAAAAGAAAAGAAAGAATAAAAGAAAGAAAAGGAAAGAAACAACAATCACAACAATATATTGAACTTTCAAAAAAAAAAGAGAAGAGCACTGTGGTTATTAGAAGTTATTAAAAGGGGAGGAGGAGGGGTTAGTGAGAAATTGGTTAAGAGTCACAAAGATTGATTACATTTTGTAAACACTAGTATACTAATTATCCTGATTTGATCACCACATATTTTACACAGATATTGATATTCAATTCTGGACCCCATAAATATGTATAATCAATTATGTTTCAATAAAAACCTGTCAGAAAAGATGTATACATTAAATGTGTGCAATTTTTTGTGAATTGATAAAGCTAAAAAATATCTCATATCCCATCACTCACTTCTGAAAATTCTGTTCTTTGCAATTCTGTTTATTGTGGGGAAAGCCCTCTTTTTTCCTCGCTGCTCACCCACATCCTGCCCTTGTTTCAAAGCCTGATGCAAGATCCACCTTCACTGGCAGCTTTCCCATTCACCACCCACTGGTTAACGCTGCTCTCCTTCCATGGATTGCCTGTTGCAGTGGCTGTCCGTCCTGCCATTGGCCTTCCTCACATGCCACCTAGGGATTATATAAACTTGATGTCCTGCTTTCCTGCAGGATTGTAAATTGCTAAAGGGCAGAGACCCTGTACTCTAGCCTGTAACTCATCACTCACTGGATGCCATGGTAACTTAATGACTTTGGGAAAATAATTTTTTTGCCCTAATTTACCCAAGTACAAACTTGTTTGGAAGAGATGTAGAGGGGAGAAGTCATTTTTGGTCAAAGGCATAAAAACCAGCTGTTTTTCTTTTTGTTATCTTTAGCCACCTGTATCCTTGGCAATTACCCATTTAACCTCTGGCTTCTACCTTACCCTTCCCTGCTCCTTAGACAATACAAACAAATGAACAAAAAGCAAACAATAATATCAACAACTGCAATAACCAGAAAGTAACTGCCCACACAAATGAGAGGTGGCCAGCGATGCATGGTGAAGATAGGCTGAGTGCTTGCCAGTGGGTGTGGAGGAGGCGACTTTTCTTCAGGTGTCAAGGCTCGGTGTGGAAGTGCAGAAGTGGGTAGCCTGGAGGAAGAAAAGAGAGGAATTCTCTGGAGTGTGAGTGAACATAAACATTTTCTTCTTCCCCAGTACATCCCAGGCTGGTGTAGAGGGCTAGTGGTAGAGGCCCTGGCCCTGAACACAACACACTGTTATAAAGTGCTCTGAGTTTCTCTGAGTTCCTAGTAGGTGCTGGATAAACCCAAGGTGGGGCTGTTTAATTCAGATGGGCACCAGACCTTCTAGGTTTGCTGTCTTAAATGCCATTAACATTTATTGAATCTCAGTACTTGTTCTGTGTCTGTTAAGGGTATAGTAACACATGATCCACATATTGTCACTTCAATTATCTTTAGAACTTAAAAATCTCCAGAATTGCCTTTCATAAGTATTTTGCTGGTTCCTTTGTTTCCAGGAGACGTGTTGACATTGGCATACAGGTTGACTTAGTTTTCCACAATGGAGTGGTGGGTATCCTAGCAGTGCTGGTAAAGTGGAAACCAGGGCTTTGCCCTGTTCAATCTAAGGAAAGAGGATGAGGCTCTAAATCGTAGATGATAATAGTAATAATAATAAAACCTCATGTGTGTACAAGGTAAAGTGGAAACCAGGGCTTTGCCCTGTTCAATCTAAGGAAAGAGGATGAGGCTCTAAATTGTAGATGATAATAGTAATAATAATAAAACCTCATGTGTGTACAAAGCCTTATAGTTTGCAAAACACTTTCATTTTTTATTCTGCCTTGGCAGGAAGTGGAATAGCAAACAATCATGGTGGGTGATCAATATGGTGAAGATGCAAACTCCAAACAGATCTGGAGAGGATGTGGATGAACTAAGCTGTTAGTTGGACAGGCGTAGAGCTAAAGTCATTTTCCCTATTAGCACACATACACCTCTCCTAACTGCAAGAAAGGAGAACAAAAGCTGCCCACCGGTGTCTGATGTGGTGGGGGATGGAGGCTGAGGGTATCAGTTGCATTCAACACTTTTGGCTTTAGAGCAGTCTCAGAGGTAAGGGAGCTCTGTTTTTTATATCACTGTTATTAACTGATTAGTATTAAAATGTGGATAAATTATTTAAATTATGGAGTAAATAACTCAGGCTAAATCTCAGATCCTTAGATAAATGAACTGATAAGCTTGGTTCTCCTGTGTGATGCTCCATGTTGAGTCCAGATGCAGACAAATAGTGCTGACACCCACCATCATGTCAAGCACACACTGTGTGTTGGGCACTGCACCAGGTGCTTCCCAAGTGTTATGCTAACTTAATCTGTACCACAATCCCAGGAGGAAGTTACTATCATTGGTCCCCTTTTACAGATGGGGATACTGAGTTTAGAGAAATTAAGTAATTTACCCAAGGCTACACAGCTAGTAATTGATGGAGTCAAGATTTAAATCCATGCTTTGAGACTTAAATAAAGCTCAACATGCTTAATCATTGTGTCATAGTGCAGTGCCAAGTGCTGGTGGCACGGCTGGTAGAGGGAAAATCTGTACTGGCTTCCACGGATATCTCTCAGAATCAGAACTAGGGGTAAGCCCTAGGAGTCAATGACTGCAGCCCAAGAGCCCACACGCTAAATGAGACAGAGGAGGGAGAGGAAGACGGCAAGGAACGTCAATGTGAACGGTACCAGAAAGCACACATTAAATATCAATCAGTGTGTTTTCTTTTACATTAATGTAGCATTGCTACCATATATGTTTTAGTAGGTAGATTGTTATGAGGATGGCCCTCAAGGAATCAAGGCTCCCTGTGTCTATACCCCTTTCCTATGGAACTTTGCCACTTCTCACATCATGAAGTGGAATCTCTTTCTTTACTCCTTCAAATCTGGGCTCGTTTCAGGACTTCCTTTGATCAGCATAGTATGGTGGAAGAGATATTGTGTGGGTTCCAGAGCCCAGGCCTTAGGGGACATTGTGGCATCTGCTCTTACAGTCTTGGGACCCTGAGACCATTATGCTATAAAGAAGTCCATTTTAGCCAGCCAGAGGATGAGAGTCCTAAACTGAGGCATAGACTGGAATAGACTGAAGTCCCTGAAGAGAGTTAACACTAACTGACAGACATGTGACTAAGGCCATCTGGGACCCTCCAACCTCAGTCAGGCCATCAGATAGATGATGGCAGCCTCATGCATGATCCCAGGCAAGACCAGCAGAAGACACGCCCACATTGCCAGTTTCGCGAACAGTAACAGATCATTGTGGTGTTAAGCCCTTATGTTTTGGGTGGTTTCTTAGGCCGTGAGAGATAACTGAAACAGTTTTGATAATTCTAATAATACCTAAATTGTGTGACATTTTGCAGCTATTCTCATAGCAACCTTGTGAGATATGCCAATTTGAAATGGGGAGTGTTTTAGCCTTGTGCTACACAGATAAAAAGTAACAGAGCTGGTGTCGGAACCTAGATCTTTACACTAGTCTAGCATGAACTCCAGTGCCCCTTATTTCCTGTGATTAAAAGAAAAATAATGCTGTTTCATTTGAAAATTGACTTAATTATGTACCTAATAGATTTGGATGACAGCCATTGAATACAACTATTGGTAATCATTTAAATGTCTCAGGAAAGTGCATTGGATCCATCTATGCAGTCTCAAAAGCATGAATGTTCCTAGGCCCTGAAGTCATCCACAGCTCTTTGTTTTTGCTGTTCGGCTTGGTTCATGAGTTCATTTCTTACACAGAGTGGCAGATTTCCCAGTGAGGCATAATTACCAGGAAGTTACTTCTTCCAATCATAATTTCTTGAAGTAGCAAAAATGAATTTTATTTTGAAAGATCAATGTAAACCAAGTTAATCACTTAAAAAAGCTATAGAGCATTTGGAGTATTATCCTGTGGTGCCATAGGGACCAATCTCTGGGTTGTTTGAAAAACGAAGTAAAAGCAAAACAAAACAAAACTGAACTCAGCTGTAGAATCTTAAACTTTTAACCAGTGTTAACAATCATTTCTAGCTGTCATTGAACACCAAGTGCCTTTGTGG